>NC_053158.1:4354813-4407016 GCF_016835505.1 Polypterus senegalus | reverse complement strand
AGACCTCAGACGCGCATGCATGACAACAGCTATTATCAAGTCTCTCTAGAGACGCTCAGATGGAATCCAGCTGAAGCAACTCATGGACATTCCCAGAAATTTTCCCAAAGCCGCTCCTGTGTTGTCTTTGCTTCTTCTTGGTGAGCCTTCATGAACTATCTCTGTGCTTTGCTCCCTTCAGCTTTCCCTCAACCCTGTCTAACCTCCCAGTCCCTGATGCTGCCACCGCCTCGCTTCACTGTTGGATTGATATCGCTCATGTGAAGAGCAGTGCCTGATGCTAACCTCGGTTTTATCAGACCAACGTAATTTGTTTCTCACCGTCTCAGGGGTCCCCCAGGTGCCTTTTTTCAGATTCCAAGTGGGCCGAAGTGCATCTTTTACTGAGGATAAGTTTCCGTGTGGCCCATCTGTCATAAAGATCAGCTCGGCGGAGTGTTGAAGTGACGGTTGTCCATCTCCAAACACAGCCAGAATGGCCATCAGGTTCTTGGTCACCTCTCTTACTAAGGCTCCTCTCCACGTAGTTAGTTCCACAGTTGTGTTGGGATTCTTGCAAACTTCTATATTTGTAATTAATTTGGACCACTCTGTAGGGATCTGCTCTCACTTTGACATTAAGAAATCTTTTTCTGTTGGTCAGTGATAAAAAAGGGCAAATTGTAACGGCCGACCCCTTACCCAGACCGGCCACTACACTACCAAGACTATTCCTTGGATCACCTGAGGCTTCTTCATCTAGTAACAAGCCGTACTCCTTACAAACTGTACTTTTTGTACTTACGACGAAATAACCAGCAAATAGTAGACAGATATGTAAAATCAAACACGGATATATCTCTATTATAAAAAAAAATCTTGGGAAATCTCTGGGATGGAGACGAGCCGTGATCTTCTCAGAAGACAATATGATGTCCCGCTAGACAGGGCAGTGAGACAAAAGGAGAGCTGCTGTACAGGCTTTTAAATGATCGACGCGCAGCGAGACAAGCAGAACACGCAGCTCGATAGCCTTGATTGGTTCAGATCCTACCTCTCAGGCCGCACTCAATTCATTCAGCTTCAAGCGTTCACATCCCAACCCACTGCTGTTACTTCAGGTGGGCTCTGTCCCGGCCCTCTTCTTTTTATTATTTAAATTCTTCCCCTTGGTAATATCTTACGTAAACATAACCTTCATGTTCACTGTTATGCTGATGACACCAGGCTCTGCCTTGCTAGTAAACCCACCTCTTCTTTTCCACCATCTTAGCTTATTGACTGCATTGCTGAAATTAAATCCTGGTTTTCTTCAAATTTTCTTAAATTTAAGCAGTGACAAAACTGAGGTTCTCCTCATTGGTACAAGATCATCATTATCCAAAGCCGATAATCTTTCACTTGCTATCGATAACTCTTTGGTTTCCCCTTCACGCAAGAGTCTGGGTGTCATCCTTGACAGCACTCTGTCTTTCCAAGTCAAGTCAAGTCGGAGAGCCTGCACTGGCACAGCGCGTTGCCACACCCACCACACGATGACACAACTCAGAATCCCAGTTGGCAACCCCCCAGGCAGACACGCGGTCCAGTCCCACCATCCGGAAATGACCCTCTATTAGTGATGGGAATTTCGGATCATTTTACCGACTCGGACCTTTGAGTCTCGTTCAGCCAAATGAACGAATCATTTTTCGAGTCATTTCGTTCAGTTCTCTTTCCGGCTCAGACTGCATAGGTTAAGCTTATGGGGCTGTCACGTGATGAACAAACGACTCGAACCCGAAGACTCGAGAGATGAACTAATCAATTCTGTTTCCGGCTCAGACGGAGTTGGTTAAGCTTATGGGGCTGTCACGTGATGAACGAATGACTCGAAAAACCCGAAAATTCGAAACAGGTGAATCAATTCCAATACAGAAACTATAGGAAGTTGCGCAAATGCATGCGCGCGACTGAACGAATCACTGCCACGAGACGACGCGTTCTTCCCGAGTTACATTAAAGATTCATTCAAAATGAACGAATCGTTCAAGGAACGACCCATCACTACCCTCTATCTGCCGCAGCCAGGTGTTATGTGGGCGTCCCCTTGGCCTGGTCCAGCCACTCGGGTCCACAACAATGAGGATCTTACAAGCCGCATCACCATCTGGGAAACGTGCCACATGGCCGTAGTGCCATAACTGACGCTCCCTCACAATGCAGGTCATGTGCCTCATTCGGGACTCCATGAGCAACACAAAGTCAAACCAACGGTACCCAAGGATTTTCCAGGGAGACATACATGAAGGAGACCAGTCTTCATCTCAGGTCACTGGATAGCGTCCATGTCTCACAAACAGGAAGCACCAGGACTATAAAGACTTGGACCTTCATCCTTTTGCATAGATATCGGGAGCGCCACACACCCAGCGACCAGCGACCTCATGACTCCACATGCTCTCCTAATCCATGTGCTGACTTCACAGGAAGAGTCACCAGAGACATGAATGGCATTTATATCTTTCCAATCTCACATTAATAACGTCACCCGGTCTGCCTACTTCCACCTACGTCATATTAATCACAGCCGCCCCTCCCTCACTCCCCACACCACTGTGACTTCTCGTCTGGACTCCTCTCTAATAAATCTCTCCATAAGCTTCAGATGGTCCAGAATTCTGCAGCTCGCACCATTCTTCGAACCTCATCTATTCACCATATTACTCCGATCTTGCAGCAGCTTCATTGGCTCCTGATTAAGTTTCAAAGTGATTTAAAATTTCTGCCTTTTAGCATTTAAGGCCATTCATAACCTCGCCCCTCCACATCTGTCCGACCTTGTTTATGTTGCCATTCCCTCCCGTAACCTTAGATCCTCTTCGTCCATCCTCCTGACCGTCCCTCTCGCCCATCTAACCACCATGGGGAGCGGAGCATTCGGCCATTCTGGAACTCACTACCTACTGAGCTTAGAAATATTAAATCATTTTCAACTTTGGCGGCACGGTGGCACAGTGGTTAGCGCTGCTGCCTCGCAGTTAGGAGACCCGGGTGTGCTTCCCGGGTCCTCACTGTGTGGAGTTTGCATGTTCTCCCCTTGTCTGTCTGGGTTTCCTCTCACAGTCCAAAGCCATGCAGGTTAGGTGCATTGGCGATTCTAAATTGTGCTTGGTGTGTGTGTGCCCTGTGGTGGGCTGGCACCCTGCCCGGGGTTTGTTTCCTGCCTTGCACCCTGTGTTGGCTGGGATTGGCTAAAAGCAGACCCCGTGACCCTGTAGTTAGGATATAGCGGGTTGGGTAAAGGATGGATGGATTTTCAACCTTCAAATGTAAACTTAATGTCCATCTGTTTAAAATGGCTTTTTCTCTACGATTACAGAGGCTTTGTTTGGTTTTCATTTTTATGTTTTAAGTTGTTTATAATGTGTTTTTTTATTTATTGTTTTTCCGGTGTCCTTGAGCTATTAGAATGGCGCCTTGTATTAATAAAATGTATTATTATTATTATTATTATTATTATTATTATGTATCTAGTGGCTGTGGTTGAGCATTAACAGAGCGGACTGCTCCACACACACACACACACACACACACACACACACACACAGGTCTTTCGTTTATATACTGTATGTCTAAATCATTGTTGTCCAGTGTTTCCAGCACATTCCCAGTGATCTCTGCCTGAACGTCATCCTCTGACAGCACCTAGCGAGTTTGGACAGATCACACGCTCTCCTAAATCCTGGTGAAGTTCAGAGTCGTGTCCTAAATTGCGAAAATGGATTTGACTCCCACTGCTAAGAGAAGGACCACATTTGTGTCACTCCGGGATTTTTCAGCCAGTTAGGACCAGTTTTCCCACTTAGGGCGCTCGATAAATCCAGATGCGTATCTCCATATCACCAAGGGAGTCTGGGATTACAAGTCAGACAGCCGAAGCGTGTGGTGGAAGTGAGGTGAGTCAGCAAGAGGCATGTGAGGAAGGACCTTGGGAAGCTGCATGCTAGTGGAGCCCTGAGAGAAGGCAAAAGGTGGGCAGACATTAAATGTGGACTTCATTGATGTTTCTTTTTCTGTTTCCTCCACTTTCTAGGAGAGGTATTGATTCCAAAATAAACTATTCCCGGCCTTACTTGTGACGTCTTACTTGTGTGTGTGGTGTTTTGTCAAATCTCAGTCCAGACTCACTTCGCGTGCGGCTCCTGGCGGGTGGAATGAGCTGCCCACCTCCGTTTGAGACTCTGACTCTGCCATTGTGCTTAAGAAGCGTTTGAAGACCCCCATTTGGTGACTTTCATTCTGCTATTTGCTGTTGGATTTTATCATCTAGGAATTGTACCTCACCTTTGTATTTGCTCTCACGAGAGCTCCTCACTTGTGGTGATCAATCTGGTACCCTTGAGCTGTCACACTCGATCCCAAATAGCCCCCCAGAGTGCTGTTTACTCCATAATATTGACTTCTTTTGTAAGTCGCTTTGGATAAATCCATCCATTATCCAACCCACTAGATCCTAACTACAGGGTCACATGGGGTCTGCTGGAGCCAATCCCAGCCAACACAGGGCGCAAGGCAGGAAAAAAAACCCGGGCAGGGTGCCAGCCCACCACAGGCTTTTGGATTTAATGTGTCTGATAAACAAGTAAATGAAAATCTAAATGTGAAAAGCTGCTAGTCATTGACAGGGTTGTTTTACACACCCAGCTATTCCAGAACAAGGAGTGAGCCGGTAGTGTCGGTACTGGATGGGGTGCCACTTCATCAACGTTTTTAAGGAAAATGGCAACTCTTTCAAATTTTATTTTAACATAAATATTGCTTCTTACTGCAGAAACTTGCAATATCTGAACAATCTAGTTAGATAAAAGCCAAACACCACTGACTCACTCACCCTGAAATCTCCCGAAGCAGGAGGACTTGAGAGTTGAAATTTAGCATGTAGGCTACCCTTGACCCATAGGTGCTCGCCAAAAGAAACGGTTTTAAAAATTTGGTGGTCCAAGCGCAACATTTCTTATAGTTTTTTAGACCCGTTTGTATGTCTGTCTGCTTTTCACGAGAGAACTACTTAGCGGATTTAGATTGGGTTTTTTTCTAGAATTTGCTTGAACCTTCCGGTTGATTTTGCGACTTTCTCATCGCACTAAGTATCATAGTTTGCTCGCAGTACCGATTTATTAGTGCGAATCCGAGAGAGACTCATTGGGCTGCGGTGCCCTCCTCACTCACGCGTCTGCCTCGGGGCGTAACCTTAACTCTGCTTAGTTGGCGAACGAGAGAACTACTTAACGGATTTAGATCTTTTTTTTTCTATAATTTGCTTGAACATTCCAGTTGATTTTGCAACTTCTCTCATTGCACTAAGAATCACAGTTCGCTTGCAGGAGTGATATATTCACGCTAATCCGAGACAGAGGCTGTAGGCCGAGCTTGACGTCAGGATTAGAGAGCTGGGAAGGGCCCTCTTCACTGTCCATCCATGGGGGATGGCTAGTCGATACATATAATAAATAAATATTATTAATTTTATTATCATCTCCACCCTAATCTCAGCACACTAACACATGCTGGTGAGTTCTCCTGATGTCAAGCAGACCTCTCAGGCTCGTTGATTGTCTGAGGGCTCGTCTAAGAATGCAGAGGAGTTCGATCTTCAGGACGCAGGGCAACACTTTCCTGAGAAGGTGGGCACCCAGCGTGTTAACAACCTGCAGCCAAAGTCTCAGGAGATGCCCTGTTGGCACCACGAGTAGGTAGAGCTAGGACTTTGCCAATATTATTATTATTATTGTTTGTCTCAAACAAATATTATTATTATTATTATTATTATTATTATTATTATTATTATTAACTGTCTTAGACAAAGGATTCTTTTAAATGCAGACTCTCTCGACTAAATTTACAGTGGGATTCTTGGTTGATTTCTAAGGATAACACTGCCCTCTGGTGGCTCCTTTTAGTTAGTGGCTGGTCCAAGACAGTTTAACAAGTACAGAACAAAAAGAACATTTTCATTAAACTAAGATGTTGCACTAAATGAACAAGCAAAAAGATTTTTGTGTCCATTTTGGTTTTTGTATTCTAGTTATTTAAATATATTTTTGTCTTGTGATTATTAGTCGGGTCTTTTTCTTTCGGCTACTCCCGTTAGGGGTTGCCACAGCGGATCATCTTCTTCCATATCTTTCTGTCCTCATCATCTTGTTCTGTTACACCCATCACCTACATGTCCTCTCTCACCACATCCATAAACCTTTGCCTTCCTCTTTATCTTTCACCTGGCCGCGCTATCCTTAGCACCCTTCACCCAATATACCCCTCATCTCTCCTCTGCACATGTCCAAACCAACACAATCTCACCTCTCTGACTTTGTCTCCCAACCTTTCAACCTGACCTGACCCTCTAATGTCCTCATTTCTAATCCTATCCATCCTCGTCACACCCAATGCAAATCTTAGCATCTTTACCTCTGCCACCTCCCGCTCTGTCTCCTGTGCCACCGTCTCCAGCCCAAATAACATAGCTGGTCTCACTACCGTCCTGTAGACCTTTCCCTGTCACTCTTGCTGATACCCGTCTGTCACAAATCACTCTTGACACTCTTCTCCACCCACTCCACCCTGCACTCTCTTTTTCACCTCTCTACCCTGATGTAATCCCACCTTCGTCACTCCTACCACAGACCTCACTACAGTCACACTTCCCTCGTCCATATCCTGTACGACTCTTACGTACTTCTCTGCCACTCCCGACTTCCTCATACAATACCACAACTCCTCTCAGTCACCCTGTCATTTGCTCTCTGCAGGTCCATAAAGACGCAATGCAACTCCTTCTGGTCTTCTCTCTACTTCTCCATCAACATCCTCAGAGCAAACATCTCATCTGTGGTGCTCTTTCTTGGCATGAAACCATCCTGCTGCTCACTAATCATCACCTCACTCCTTATCTGAGCTTCCACTACTCTTTCCCATAACTTCATGCTGTGGCTCATCAATTTTATCACCCTGTAGTTACTACAGTCCTGCACATCCCAGTTATTCTTAAATATTGGCCCACCAGTACACTTCTTCTCCACTTCTTTATCATCCTCTCACTTTCTAAGATTCAATTAAACAATCTGGTTAAAAACTCCACTGCCATCTCTCCTAAACACCTCTGTGCTTCCCCAGGTATGTCATCTGGACCAATGGCCTTTCCATTTTTCATCCTCTTCATAGCTGTCCTTACTTCCTCCTTGCTAATCCGTTGCACTTCCTGATTCACTATCTTCACATCATCCAACCTCCTCTCTCTCTCATCCTCTTCATTCATCAGCCTCTCAAAGTCCTCTTTCCATCTGCTCAACACACTCTCCTCTCTTGTGAGTTTGTTTCCATCTTTATCCTTTATCACCCTAACCTGCTGCTCATCTTTCCCACCTCAGTCCCTCTCTGTAGCCCACCGGTCCTTTTCTCCCTCTTTTGTGTCCAACCTCTCATACAACTCATCACACACCTTTTCTTTAGCCTTCGCCACCTCTCTCTTCACCTTGCGCCTTATCTCCTTGTACTCTTGTCTACTTTCTGTATCTCTTCAACTGTCTCACTTCTTCTTCACCATCCTCTTCCTCTGTATACTCTCCTGTATTCCCTTATTCCACCACCAGGTTTCCTTTTCCTCCTTCCTCTGTCCAGATGTCACACCAAGCACCCTTCTTGCTGTCACCCTTACTACATCTGCTGTAGTTGCCCAGTTGTCTGGTGACTCTTCACTGCCACCCAGTGCCAGTCTCACCTCCTCCCTAAACTCAACCTTGCAGTCTTCCTTTTTCAACTTCCACCATTTGATCCTTGTCTCTGCCCTCACTCTCCTCCTCTTCTTGATCTCCAATGTCATCCTACAGACCACCATCCTATGCTGCTTAACTACACTCTCCCCTGCCACCACTCTGCAGTCTTTAATCTCCTTCAGATCAGCTCTTCTGCATAGGATGTAATCTAGCTGTGTGCATCTTCCTCCACTCTTGTACGTCACCCTATGTTCCTCCCTCTTCTTAAAATACATATTCACCACAGCCATGTTTATCCTTTTGGCAAAATCTACTATCATCTGACCTTCTTCATTCCTCTCCTTGACACCCTACCTACCCATCACCTCCTCGTCTCCTCTGTTCCCTTCTTCATTCTCACCCATTGCACACCCAACTTGCAGTGCATATTCACTAACAACATTCATCATCACACCTCCAATTTCCAGCTTCATAATCATCACTCTGTCTGACACTCGTTTCACCTCCAAAACACTCTTGACGTACTGTTTCTTCAGAATAACTCCTACCCCAGTTTTCCTCCCATCCATACCATGATAGAACAATTTGAATCCACCTCTGATCCACCTGGCCTTACTCCTCTTCCATTTAGTCTCATCACACACAATATATCAACCTTCCTTTTCTCCATCATGTCTGCTAACTCAACCACGCAAACCTGAAGGCAGTTCTCCCCAAATTCCATCAACATGTGGACTTTGCTACGAGGGGGGAGAACTGCCTGGACAAAGTTTACACCAACGTGCGTGGTGCCTACAAAGCAGCACTGCGCCCACACATCGGCTCTTCCGACCACGCTACAGTGATGCTGCGACCCGCATACTCGACGCTGCTGAAACGCACGAGACCTGCCAGGAAAACCATCCGAGTCTGGCCCAGTGGAGCGGTCTCCGCACTCCAGGACTGTTTTGAATGTACGGACTGGAATGTTTTTAGAGAGGCGGCGACGTATGACGGCTGTGTTAACCTGGACGAGTTTGCAGAATCTGTGACTTGTTACATTACCAAGTGCACAGAGGATGTTACCGTCCTGAAGAACATCACTACTAGAGCCAATGAGAAACCCTGGTTCACAGCACAGGTGCGCGCGCTGCTGAGAGAGAGAGATGCTGCGTTCCGGTCCGGGAGTACAGCTGCCCTTAGAACAGCTAGGGCAAACCTCTCTCGCTCTATCCGCCAAGCAAAGCGAGAGTATGGCAAAAAGATCCAGCACCACTTCAAAGACGCAAAAGACTCCCGCAGTCTATGGCAGGGCATCCAGGCTGTCACCCAGTACAAGCCAGCATCAAGCAGCTGTGAGGGAGATGCCACACTCCCTGAGGAACTGAACAAGTTCTACGCGGTTTGACGCACTGAACAACATGCCACCGACGAAAGCGACACCTCTCATCACCGACCAGACCATCTCTCTGCCTGCAGCTGACGTGAGGAGAACTTTCTCCAAGATCAACCCACGTAAAGCTGCCGGTCCGGACAACATTCCAGGTCGAGTGCTGAGAGACTGCGCTGATCAGCTCGCCGAGGTGTTCACAGACATCTTTAACACTTCACTGAGCCAGATGATCGTCCCGACGTGCTTCAAGTCCACTACCATCATCCCAGTGCCAAAGAAATCTTCAGTTTCCTGCCTGAATGACTACCGGCCCATCGCACTGACCCCCATCATCATGAAGTGCCTTGAGAGGCTTGTCATGGCACGAGTGAAGAGCAACCTCCCCCACTCACTGGACCCTATGCAGTTCGCCTATCGCACAAACAGGTCAACTGAGGACGCCATATCCACTGCACTTCACCTTTCCCTCTCTCACCTGGACAATAAAGACTCTTATGTTAGATTGCTGTTCATAGACTTTAGTTCAGCGTTCAACACCATCATCCCCCATAGACTGTGTGTGAAACTGAGCAAGTTGGGACTAAGCACCTCACTCTGCAATTGGATACTTGATTTCCTGTCAGAGAGACCTCAGTCCGTCCGAATCGGTGACACTGTCTCCAGCACCATCAGGCTGAGTACCGGAGCTCCTCAGGGCTGCGTTCTCAGTCCACTTTTGTTTACACTCCTGACTCACGACTGCACTGCCCTGCACAGCTCAAACCACATCATCAAATTCGCCGGCGACACGACCGTGGTGGGGCTCATCAAAACAACGATGAATCTGCATACAGAGATGAGGTGAAGCAGCTGGCTGCCTGGTGCAGTGACAACAACCTGTCGCTGAATGTGGACAAAACTAAAGAAATGGTCATCGACTTCAGGAAAGCTCGCTCCACCCACACACCACTTAGCATTCACGGTTCAATGGTTGAGACTGTAAAAAACACCAAGTTCCTGGGAGTTCACATCTCAGATGATCTCACCTGGACCACCAACACCACCTCCATCACCAAAAAGGCCCAGCAGCGTCTACACTTTCTGAGACGACTGAAGCGAGCCAACCTGCCCCCTCCCACCCTCACCATGTTCTACAGGGGCACTATAGAGAGCGTCCTAACCAGCTGCATCTCCACCTGGTTCGGAAACAGTACTGTTGCTGATATCAGGCGGATTGAAAGGATCATCAAAGCAGCTGGAAACATCATTGGAACGTCTCTTCCGCCACTGCAGGACATCTTCCACAGACGCTGCATCAAAAGGGCCTCCTGCATCGTGCTCGACCCCTCTCATCCTTCACACGGACTTTTCACGCTCCTTCCTTCTGGCAGACGCTTCCGCAGCATCAGGTCTCGGTCTTCCAGGATACGTGATAGCATCTTCCCACAAGCCATAAGACTCATGAACTCACTCCCAGCCATCACACTTCCTCTTCCTACCTCTTCGTCTTTTTCTAGTTCTAACTTTATTTAAAAACTCTTAAACTTTATTTAAATGCATATTGCACATTCTCTAGTTTAAAATGTGTCACTTATTTATTGTCTATTTCATATGCCTATTTATTCTATATCCTCTGTTATGCTGTTCTATGTTTGTCTATACTGGAAACCTGGAGCCACGTCGTCTCGTCTCTCTATGTACCTGTACAGTGTATAGCAGAGATGACAATAAAGTTGACTTTGACTTTGACTTTGACTTTGACTTGACTTGACTTTCTCCCCTTACCAGTCATACTGCCAACATTCAAAGTTCCTACCCTCAGTTCCGCTCTCTTTACTTTCCTCCTCTCCTCCTGCCTCTGGACACGTCTCCCCTCTCTTCTTCTTCTCCTTCTTCTTCTTTGGCCAACAGCAGCCCAATTTCTGCCAGCACCCTGTTGGCTAACAGTACTGGTGGCGGTCGTTGTTAACCCGGGGCTCAACTGATCCGGAATGGAAATTTGTATTGTTGTCCGCATATTGATTTGGCAAAATTTTACACCTGATGCCCTTCCTGACGTAAACCTCCCCATTTATTTGGGCTTCGGACAGGCATGAAGAAACACACTGGTTTGTGCATTCCCTGTGGCTGGGTTATTGGTTATGTAATAGTTATAATAATAATTGATGACACTGTGTGACCCTGAGTAAGTCACTTGACCTGCCTGGGCTCCAACTGGAAAAACAGAATAAGTGTAACGAATTGGATCATAAATATTGTAAGTCACCTTGGATAAAGACATCAACCAAATAAGTCAAAGTCAATGTCACGTCATTTAACAATTTGGCTGCAACTAATGTGGTGTCCTCATTTTTTTGAAAGCAGTTGTGGAGATGTTGAATAATGAAGTCCAAACTTTTGACCTCAGTGAAACCTTAGGTAAAGCTCTTTAATAATTTTACAATCAGATCAGGTTCTCCAGCAAGAAGTATTCATAAAGTAAAGAAGTCTATTTTAAATCTTATATTTTACTATTGAAAAAACAGTTCTGAGCCTCTCACAAATCCAGAAATTATGTTAAGGTTTTGGTTATTGTTACTATTATCAGATGAATGAGGTTCAAGATGATTGGTGAAGATTTATGTGTGTATGTGGTTTCCTTCAAGAATAAATCGGGACTGCTCTCCCCTCGGCTTTCTCCTATACTCATATATGGGGATGGATATTTGAGGAGTAAACTGCAAGACAAGGATTTCCATCCGTCCATTACCAACCTGCTATATCCTAACTACAGGGTCACGGGGGTCTGCTGAAGCCAATCTCAGCCAACACAGGGTGCAAAGCAGGAAGCAAACCCCAGGGCACACACACATACACACCAAGCACACACTAGAGACAATTTAGGATCACCAATGCACCAGACCTGCATGTCTTTGGACGGTGGGAGGAAACCCACGCAGACACGGGGAGAACATGCAAACTTCACGCAGGGAGGTCCCGGGAACTGAACCCAGGGTCTCCTAACTGCAAGG
The DNA here is from genome assembly GCF_016835505.1 of Polypterus senegalus. Lineage (NCBI taxonomy): Eukaryota > Metazoa > Chordata > Cladistia > Polypteriformes > Polypteridae > Polypterus > Polypterus senegalus. The sequence goes on along the minus strand of NC_053158.1, from coordinate 4,394,921 downwards.
CAGACAAGGATTTTATTTTTATATTATGTACATTTAAGAACCATCAACACAAATCAATTTAAATTAATAATATATTGAACAATTATTATAAAAGTAAAGTTGAATAAATCAGACTCTGAATTAAAAAGTACCACTACCGGTTAACAGAAATAGCCCAAAAGTTGATAGAAATCTACATTTTGTACCTAATACTTGCATACAAAATTTGGTATGACCAAAGTGAAACTGTACTCAAGTTATCATGTTTACACACACACACAGACACACAGACACACAGACACACACACACACACAGGCAGACATAATTCCAAAAATGGTATTTTCAGACTCAGGGAGGTCTAAAATGTCGAGATTCATCTCAATCTTGAAATGTAATTTTTGGACGATTCCAATACTTTCTTTATACTTCGTATAAGAGAAATTAAAAATAAAAAATAAAAAAGCAAATATTCATTTAATAATGCAAATAATAACTAAGAATGACAGTGTACTGATATATGACAATAATATAGAGAGCAAACTGCAATAAACACTAATAGATAGATAGATAGATAGATAGATAGATAGATAGATAGATAGATAGATAGATAGATAGATAGATAGATATGAAAGGTGCTATATGATAGATAGATAGATAGAAATGAAAGGCTTAATATAACATAGATAGATAGATAGATACTTTATTAATCCCAAGGGGAAATTCCCAAATACAGGGGGTCCTTGGGTTACGACACGGTTCAGCTTCTACAACATTGATGTATCCTGAATTTTGGTTTAAGTCGAAACACACCCTAACCCTAACTCACTCTACCTATCCGAACACATTTGCAAAATCATAATCTAGAATGGCAGTTCTCAACCAGTGAAGTAACAAAAAGGGGGCTGCGAAGATGTGGAAAAAAGAAAACAAGAATCGAAAATATGAAAAATCCATCTATTGAAACCAAAACAAATGAACTTAAACTACATTCTGATACTAGAAAAAGAAATATAGAGTTAGATAAATGTCCATAAAAGTTAAGAAGGTAAAATTAAACTTATAGCGGTGTATCGACAGCAAAAAATATAGGAATACATTTTATTAGGGTTTCAAAAAAACATTAGGGGGGCGCAATTAAAACTGTTATGAAAACTCGGGTCACAAATACTTAAAGGTTGAGAAACGCTGATCCACAGAAAAAGGAAAAGAACATAAATATACTGTACTGTACACTGTACTTTATTAACAGAAAAACTGAGTGTAAAAAAAAATCCTTACCTTTATTCCTTCTCATGTCTCAATTTTTTAAAAGTTTTATGGGAGTGAGCGTTGCAAACTCGAAAGGTCGTATGTCGAGACGTTGTAACCCGAGGATCCCCTGTACTTGATACTTAAATATAACAGTCTGAAGAGGGCGCTGTCACTAAACAGTATTGATGTGGCTTACTTAATATGATGAAATGCACAGGTTATAAACTGCAATAATTAAGTATTACAATTACTGGTTTAAAGTAAGAACTGTCTAATACAAAGAGTAGTGACATGATATAAAACTGCTTAACAATTAAGATTTACAGGCAGTCCTCGGGTTAGGTACGAGATAGGGACTATAGGTTTGTACTTAAGTTGAATTTGTATGTAAGTCAGAACAGGTCCATTATTTTAATAAATGCTATTGTTGACCGACTTTAACCAAGTGCTCTGCCAATGAATGATGGAGTTTCACCTCTCTCTGACCTTTTTATTATTTCTACTTTATTTTCAATGGTGATGGTTTTTCTGTTCTTTATTGTATCACCAGCACTTGCATCAGATTTGTGTTTCAGAGACATTCTTGAAGGGTGAAGAAGACAAAAGGTTAAGATGAGCTCTTCTGCACAGCACTGTAAAACGCTATCACAGCAGGAAGGCACCCGTCGTCAACACGGCTGATGTATAGGGTGGTCCAGATCTAATTATGCAATTTTCATCACGCTATAACTTATTCAGTTTATTACATAGAAAATCACCCGAAAAATCCCGGACCATTGAGAAGTGTGCGAACTGACGACATGAAGAATCGTCTTCGCACCGAACTGGAATAGTCCCCGCATAAATCAAAGTCATCCAGACGATCTGGATCTGCATAATTAGATCTGACAAGAGACAACTTCCTGCTATGTACGTAACAGTACAAGCCTTCTTGCTATTGAGAATGAATGGGGGCAACGAGGAGCGGTTCACCAGCCCACCTCACAGTCACCTCCACTACAGTATGCTGCCTGCAGTGTCCACCGCACCCCCGCCCCCATTCAACACGCAGCCATCCGAGGCACACTACAATGCTCCCCCCCGCCGCCCCGTGTACCCTCAATGGCCTCCGTTCAGCCACAACCAGGTCACCACTTGCAGTATTACCAGCCGCGCACCGAGAACGAACGGGCAGCTGTGTGTGGTGGGCAGGCAGTGAAACCGCTTGCCACCGGGAGCCACCCGAGGGACGCTACACTTCGCGAGCAGCGAAATCGACCCCCTCCAGCCTCCATCCAGCGTCCTCAGGCTGAAGATGACAGAGCGGCAGTTACTGAGGCGCATGTGTCGCAGCTGCAGCCCCGTTCGTATGTTGTAGGTCGGATGTCCGTAACCTGGGGACTACCTGTACATTATATTATCTATACATAATGTCACACACATGCGCATGGGAAACAGCTGAAGGGCCCAAACAACAGTCATTTTATGCCAGGCCAGGCAACGGCGGAGTGTACTGACTATCTCTCTCAGTCCCTTGCAGACCTTTCCCGGGAAATCCCACCTGTTGCCGGCCCCGATGATGACGTCACTTCCGGGCACGAGGACGCCACTCCTAGTTCCTGCACCGATGACATCATTTCCCCTCCAGGCCTTTAAAACTGCCATCTTGCCTCAGTACAGGCAGTTCTGTTTTGGACTCTGTTGTAGGCACGTCGTGCTACCCATAAAAAGTGACTTTTGCAGCCGAGAAAATAATATACGGGTGGCTGCCCCAACTCTTTATGATGTCTCCAACTCATTCTTGTGACAATGGATATTTAGAAATATTGTCACTGAGGATCATCATCTAAGCTCTTCCTGGGTATGCAATACCACCCCGAGCTGAGAGAGGGCACTGCCACCGACTTTCTTCTCATTTTTTTCGCAAGAAACCACCCAGTAAGATCAACTGGTCCCAGAGCCTCAAATGGACGACCGCCTGGAAGGAGGCCTCACTTATCACGAAGACAACTTGGCCAAAGGAGCTACGTGTCTAACAACACTTCAGCAGAGCCGAATTACATGGCGATTGGCTTATTTGTTGTTTTCTCACACCATTAAGTGTTTTGTTTTTGTTGAATTGGCAGGTGGAGGCTCTGAGGGTTAGGGGGTCTACCAGTTCAAAATCCAGAAGTGACTCTTGAACAAGATCCTTAACCTGCAATTGCTCCATGCTGGGCATGACGTTAAGCCCTTCGGCCCTTCAAGCAGGTCCTTCAACTTGCATGGACAACTCACTCGGAGGTGGGTGGCAGGACTGGCACTCTTGCCATTGTAAAACACCACACACGGGTCCATTCCATTCAGACTACCGGTAGTGAGGGGCTGAAGTGTCGCCTGTTACACAGCTGTGCTTTGGTCCTAATTTGAGATCCTGAGGTGGTTTGTTGTGTGTTGGGGCAGCAAGGCGATGTATGAGTGCAGGATCCTCGCCTTGGTTGAACACTGATAGTAAATGAGGAGGGTTTATATGCCAGAGCTGCCAAAGCTTCTTCACCCAAACGACAACAACACACACCAACATGATCCAGTTAAACCAGCGTTTCTCAGCCTTTAAGTATTTGCGACCCGAGTTTTCATAACAGTTTTAATCGCGCCTCCCTAACTTATTTTGAAAGGAGCCCACTAATACCAATTTGTTCTTTTTTAATTAATGATATATCATAGATGCATATTTTATTATACCTACTTAACTTAAATCGACATTTATCTAACTCTATATTTATTTTTCTAGTATCAGAATGTAGTTTAAGTTAATTCATTTTGGTTTCAATAGATGTATCTTTCATATTTTTGATTCTTGTTTTCCTTTTCTCATATCTTCGCGCCCCCCTTTTTGTTATCCCCCTTCTAGGGGGGCCTGCTCCACAGTTTGAGAACCACTGATTTAAATAACAATGAAGGTGCGCTATATGACTGTAATACCCACTTCTTATGGACACTGTGATAGATGGCTGGGGTCCATGCCTGGCCAGGACGCCCCTTCACCACATCTGCCAGGAGGACAAGTGGGGGGAAGCCCAGTATCTCCTCCTGGACACTAGGTGGCAGCCTCCCTGGGTTGCAGCAGTGCCTCAGACTCCCCCAGGGCATCATGAGGGTTGGAGTTCTGTGCAGCTCTTTTTGGGGTTCCGCAGGCGCCGCCAGGGGGTGCTGCAACAGGAGCTGCTGGGCCCTTTGGGCACTGGTTTCGCCTTACCCAGAAGTGCAGCAATCAACCACTTGGAGCTCTTCCGGGTGCCTGATAAAAAGGAGCCAGCGACCACCACTCAGCGGCCAGAGTCGGGTGGAAGGAGGACAAAGCTGTGGAGGAAGAGTGGTGGTGATTGTGATGTTATTGTGGTACTGTGCTTGGGACTGTGTTGTGGCTGCTGGGTTCACGAGGAAGACGTGCCCTCCAGCGGAAGAAAGAAATAAAAGTCTTTTGTTGAGTTTTACACGTGCCTCAGTGTCAAGTCTGTGTCGGGTCGGGCGCTATATACTGTAGCGTCTATTTCACAACACATAACAGTTGAGTTTCAGAAATGTTCTGGTACGTGCAGAAAGTGACATGAAGTGTATTGGAGATGACACATTCTTGGAAAAGTCTACAAGACAGTTTAATGAGAAATAATGGAACAAATTCGGCCGGAGAGTCACCAGGACGAGTCCACTGCTTTCTTCGGAGATGCCTGATGCTACATTTCTGGGGTGGAGAGCAAAGAATAATAAACAGCGTGTCGCTGCCGTTATTGTAAATGTTACTCACTTCAAGCAGATGAAAAGTCCACAAAATCCAAGGAATGAGAACGTGAAGTGAATGTAATTCACATTGGAATCATAATTACAGTATCTCTCTGTAACCCATATGCCAATAATGTAGTGTAACCAAGGGTGACAAAAGTAATCGGGGGGTCACCAACTGCGCCACCCCCTTTAATACACTCAGGTCCATAAGTATTTGGACGGTGACACAATTTGGTGACAATCTGTAAGCAACCACCACAATGGATTTGAAACAAAGCAATCAAGATGTGACTGAAGTGTAGACTTTCTGCTTTAATTCAAGGGGTTTAACAAAAACATTGTTTGAGCCATTTAGGAAAGACCGACATTTTAATACATGGACTCCCATTTTCAGGGGCTCAAAAGTACTTAGACAGACTAACCTAATTATAACTATAATGGTCATTTTTATAGTAGCAGGCAGACTGGGAACCATCAAGACCATCCTATGTAGAGTCAGCATGCAAAGAGATCCCGAAAATAAGTCCCTCACTGTCAATATTGCCTTAAGTCTGAGCCCACGGCCGTATCTCCAAGTGCTGGGCTTCCACCCCAGTGATGCTCTGCCAGGCCTTTACTGCCACTGTCTTCAGGTGCTGTGCGTTCGTTGGACTTTCTGCCTTCAGTTTTGTCTTCAGCAAGTGACCTGCATGTCCAGTTGGGTTGAGTTTAGTTGATTGACTCGGCCATTGAAGAATGTTTGGCTACTTTGTGTTGTAAAGCCCTCGGTTTGCTGTCCCAGTGTGTTTCGGCTCGTTGTCCATCTGTACTGTGGAGTCTCGTCCTGTCAGTTTTGTTTCATTTGTCTCAATCGGAGCAGACAGTATAGCGCCCTCTACACTTCAGAATTCATCCTGCGACTTCTGTTAGCAGTCACATCATCAATAAACACCAGTGAGTGACTTCCATTGGCGGCCATCCCTGATCAGGTCATAACACGGCCTCCTCCGGGTCTCACAGGTGATGTGCTCTGCTCCATACTCTTCTCTATCCATCATTCTGTACATATACTGATTTTCATTTCCTTTGTCCAAAGTAAACCGGACAGGCTTTTTTTGGTAAAGTCTAATCTGTCCATTCTATTCTTGATGTTTGCCAGTTGTTTGAGCCTTGTGGTAAACCCTCTGTCTTTACTTTCATGAAGTCTTCTCTTGATTGTGGACTTTGGTAATGATAGGCTGACCTCCAGGAGAGTGGTCTTGTTTTGGCTAAATGTCGTGAAGGTGGTTCTTCTTCACCAAGGACAGAATTCAGTGATCATCCAGCACAGTTGTCTTCTATCTATCTATTATATAGTGCCTTTCACATCTATCTATCTATCTATCTATCTATCTATCTATTATATAGTGCCTTTCACATCTATCTATCTATCTATCTATTATATAGTGCCTTTCACATCTATCTATCTATCTATCTATCTATTATATAGTGCCTTTCACCATCTATCTATCTATCTATCTATCTATCTATCTATCTATCTATCTATCTATCTATCTATCTATCTATCTATCTATCTATTATATAGTGCCTTTCACCATCTATCTATCTATCTATCTATCTATCTATCTATCTATCATATAGTGCCTTTCTTATGTATCTATCTATCTATCTATCTATCATATAGTGCCTTTCTTATCTATCTATCTATCTATCTATCATATAGTGCCTTTCTTATCTATCTATCTATCTTTTATATAGTGCCTTTCAAATCAATCAATCTATCTATTAGAAAAAGTGAGGGTCCAAGCACAGATGCCCAGAAGGACTCTACTGATGACCTCACTCCATTCTCCTCTTATTGATGTCCTTTGTCTCCTGCTGGTTGATCAACTTGAGGTCCACTTTTGCAGGTACCATCTCATGCTGACAGCTCTTATTTACATCTCCTCCTTTTCCGTACTCTTGGTCTCCTGCCAGTTGAGCTCCAGTTTTTCAGGTTGCCTCTGATGGCTTCTACTTTCAAAATTAATCTTTGGCGAGGGACGACTGGGTCAAACTCAATTCTGTCATAGGCTTTGATTTGCTTTTATCGATGATTGCAGTAGTCTGCTCAAAAGATTCTGCTGGATTGGTTTGGCAGGATCTTCCTCTCCTAAATCCATGCTGACTTCTATTTATTTTCATACGGGCACTTTTCCAGCTTATTTCTTATTAAAATAAATATTAAAAGAATTTATTAAAAGAAATAAGTCCATAATATTGTATGTTTTACCGAAGTGAGTGTTAATTGGTTTGTCATTTCCAGGATCTTTTCTTCTTCTAAGTTGGGGTCACATGTGCAGTTTTCCCATCATCCCCTCCAAAGTGACTGGTCACATTGGCCCAGTAAAGATTTATAAGCGACATCTTTCATTTCTTTCAGGACAACTGGCAAAATCCCATCAGGCCTGGGGGTTTTATTACTTTTCAATTGTGCAAAAGTAAGCAGGGACACATAAGTGAGTTAAAGTACATGTAAATGCAAGTCAGAATTTCATTGTAATTTGTCCTCCAGACAGTAAACTTGATTTGATTTGTCTTGTTGAATTGTTGCTGTTGAATCTTCAAAATCTCAAGTGAATAATTGGACTATCTCAAATGCATACCACTAACTTTCTGTGCATTACTGCTGTGTTTTCAAGACATTCAATATAAAATAGGATAAAGACTGTTAATTGGGTAATAATAAAAAAATAATTATAAAAATGAACGAACCAGAAATGTAAGATGCACAACGTCAGGGCTGATTATGTGGTAAATCCACCCCAAGCTGAGGGGTGGCGCTGTCACTTACTGCCTCTCTTTTCTCATTGGCCTCAAGTCAGAAAAGTCATGGCATGAGGACCCCAAATGCCATTTCTGGTTCCAGTCACCTTGAACCTGCCCCTTCATCTTAAATCGGATGCCACTGTCACCACCACCACAACCTGTCAGTCAATCTGAAGAGACGTCACCGGACACGCTGGCTGTTGTTATTATCAAAACTCTGCTGACCTATTAATTCAAATTATATGGGGGTCACCATTCAGTACCACAACCTTTCATCTTGTCCGCCTTTTGTGTGTGCAATGGGTGAGAAAGAAGATTTTTGGAGTGATTTGGATGAAGTGATGAGCAGTGTACGCAAGGGACAGAAAATGGTGATTGAAGCGGATTTCAATGGACATGTTGGTGAAGGGAACAGTGGAGACGAGGAGGTGATGTGTAGGTATGGTGTCAAGGAGTGTGACGATGCGGGTTCGGCTCCACACTCCCATTGCTGTTTGGAAGCACTTGAACCCAACCCCGTCGATAATGTTACCGAATAAGCTAATCTAGAAGGCAACAAGTAGGCAAGGGGATGGTAAAAAAAAAAAAGTGCAACAGTGCTTTTATTAAAACAGTCAACAGTGTTCAAATAAAGTGCAGTGCTTTCATAAAGTCTTCATGAAATAAATGATCCAATAAAAATAACATGCGGAGGTTTAAAATCAATAAATAGACAAATCCTCTAAAAACAACGAGGTAAAATAGTACAGGAAGTAATATGTTAAAACCAAAAGCCCGGTGTCTTCTGCTTCCATGGCGGCTCCCCTGCTACACTCATCTTGTCCGCTGTACAGGAGAGTCGCCTACCTGCAGGATCAGCTGCCCTTCAGTCAGGTCTGGTAGCCCTTCGACCCTTGGCCTCGTCAGGCTCCCAACCGGACCAAGACTTGGGTTATTTCCCAGCGGCCAAGGCGTTCATGCTGGGACTACACCAGCCCAAAGTCTTCTCGACTCCCGCTCCTTCTACGGTCAAGTCGATTCCACTGGTCACTCCAGCTACTTAGTCGCTCAGCTGGAGCGACCGCTTTCTCAACCCACTGAGTGCCGGTCAAACACTCCCCTCGTGGGCTCGCCTCCCAGCTGCCTGCTTTCTCCCTCGCTCGCTCTTCCATACCATTTCTTCAGCTACCTCCGTCTCTTTCTCTTTCCGTTTTCTGATCTTTCCTTTCTTTTTTGTTTCTCATCTTCTTTCTCCAAACCGACTCATGCTTCTTATAATGCGAGGGGCCATAGCAGCTGTAGCATATTAGCCAGGGGAAAAATCACGGATGTGGGCAGTCCCTCACCTGTGCACTCGGTGAGAAACGCCCACACCGCAGATCACCCCGTGGCTTGCTATGGCCCAACGCCCCTCGCTAAGCCGCCACGGGAGCGGTGATTATTTATTTAAAAATGGCCTTTGCTAAACAAGCTGTGGACCCATAACACCACAAGGAGAGGAATGAAGAAGGTCAGATGATAGTGGATTTTGCCCAAAGGATGGACATGGCTGTGGTGAATACGTATTTTAAGAAGAGGGAGGAACACAGGGTGACGTACAAGAGTGGAGGAAGATGAGCACAGGTAGATCACATCCTATGCAGAAGAGTTCATCTGAAGGAGATTAAAGACTGCAAAGTGGTGGCAGGGGAAAGTGTAGTTAAGCAGCATAGGATGGGGATCTGTAGGATGACGTTGGAGATCAAGAAGAGGAGGAGAGTGAGGGCAGAGACAAGGATCAAATGGTGGAAGTTGAAAAAGGAAGACTGCAAGGTTGAGTTAGGGAGGAGGTGAGACTGGCACTGGGTGGCAGTGAAGAGTCACCAGACAGCTGGGAAACTACAGCAGGTGTAGTAAGGGTGACAGCAAGAAGGGTGCTTGGTGTGACATCTGGACAGAGGAAGGAGGAAAAGGAAACCTGGTGGTGGAATAAGGGAATACAGGAGAGTATACAGAGGAAGATGATGGTGAAGAAGAAGTGAGACAGTTAAAGAGATACAGAAAGTAGACAAGAGTACAAGGAGATAAGGCGCAAGGTGAAGAGAGAGGTGGCGAAGGCTAAAGAAAAGGCGTGTGATGAGTTGTATGAGAGGTTGGACACTAAGGAGGGAGAAAAGGACCAGTGGGTTACAAAGAGGGGCCGAGGTAAAGATAAAGAAGGAAACGTACTCACAAGAGAGGGGAGTGTGTTGAGCAGATGGAAAGAGTACTTTGAGAGGCTGATGAATGAAGAGAACGAGAGAGAGAAGAGGTTGGATGATGTGAAGTGTACTGGTGGGCCGATATTTAAGAATAAGGGGGATGTGCAGGACTGCAGTAACTACAGGGGGATAAAATTGATGGGCCACAGCATGAAGTTATGGGAAAGAGTAGTGGGAGCTCAGATAAGTAGGGAGGTGATGATTAGTGAGCAGCAGGATGGTTTCATGCCAAGAAAGAGCACCACAGATGTGATGTTTGCTCTGAGGATGTTGATAGAGAAGTAGAGAGAAGGCCAGAAGGAGTTTCATTGTGTCGTTGTGGACCTGAAGAAAGCAAATGACAGGGTGACTGAGAGGAGTTGTGGTATTGTATGAGGAAGTCGGGAGTGGCAGAGAACAACATAAGAGGTACAGGACATGTACGAGGGAAGTGTGACTGTGGTGAGGTCTGCGGTAGGAGTGACGGAGGTGGGATTACATCAGGGATCGGCTCTGAGTCCTTTCTTATTTGCAATGGTGATGGACGGAATGACAGACGAGATTAGACAGGAGTTCCCGTGGACTGTGATGTTTGCTTATGACATTGTGATCTGTACGTGATTAGGGAGCAGGTTGAGGAGACCCCAGAGAGGTGGAGATATGAGAGGAGATGAGAGGAATGAAGGTCAGTAGGACCACCAAGACAGAATGCATGTGTGTAAATGACAGGGAGGTCAGTGGAATGGTGAGGATGAGGGAGTAGAATTGTGGAGAAGAGTGTCAGGAGTGATTTGTGACAGACGGGTATCAGCAAGAGTGAAAAGGGAAGGTCTACAGGACGGTAGTGAGACCAGCTATGTTATATGGGCTGGAGACGGTGACACGGGAGACAGAGCTGGAGGTGACAGAGTTAAAAATGCTAAGATTTGCATTGGGTGTGACGAGGATGGATAGGATTAGAAATGAGAACATTGGAGGGTCAGCTCAGGTTGGATGGTTGGGAGACAAAGTCAGAGAGGTGAGATTACGTTGGTTTGGACATGTGAGGAGGAGAGATGAGGGGCATATTGGGTGAAGGGTACTAAGGACGGAGCTGCCAGGTAAGAGGAGAAGAGGAAGGCCTAAGCAAAGGTTTATGGATGTGGTGAGAGAGGACATGCAGGTGATGGGTGTAACAGAACAAGATGATGAGGACAGAAAGATATGGAAGAAGATGATCCGCTGTGGCGACCCCTAATGGAAGCAGCCAAAAGAAGAAGAAGAAGAAAATTGAGTACATAAGAATGCTTTGAAATCGTTTTATTATTTTTTTTTTCGTTTTATTTATTTTTATTGTATTGGCACCTCCTGGTTTACCGATATGAGAACACCCTCAACTCATCCTAATGTCTAGTTATGCAGAACATTGAACTTTTCAAGGTTTCCCCCCTTATTTTTGGTCCAAGATTTGAAAAACCTTCATTTTTAGGCTATTTTAGGCCCAAATCTTGTTCCAGAAATTACACCCTTAGTATAAGGAGTAAACCAGTAGGTGTCTTCTGCAAAAATGAGAAGAAGGATATGAAGGACATCAGCTGACCACCGGGGTTAACCCACTAATGGGATACGAGAAGTTAAAGTTTCTCTCTGCACAAAATTAAAAAGAAATGGGGATCAGTAATAAAAGGACATGGGGTGTCGATTTATGAAATATCATATTTCACATTTTTGGATATTGGATTCTTTACCGGTGGTCCCGGCCCCTCGAAGAGCCACTCCCAGGGAAGATTAAAAATTACAAATTTACAACCTCAGCATGTGAGGTATCATTTTCGAGTATTTCAAGGTCACTGATTACAAATATGAGGTTATTTTTGATTTTTGATCCTTTCCTAGCCCTCCATGGACCCCCCAGCAGAAGGTGATAAATGACAAATTTCAATCCCAATTGAGAAGTCTTTAAACTTTTCAACTGAAGCACACATTTTAATATTTCAAATAGCTGACCCGGCTCTTCTTGTTCTTGTTCTGCCTCACGAAGTAAATCATTACGTTTCTGATTGACACCCCCAATTAGCGGGTGGGTAAAGCTAATTAAGACTTTCAGAATGTCTCAGCAGCAGAACTCGTCTTCGATTAGCAAACGGCGGTCTCACTCGAGACGGCTCCTCGTCAATCCTTCCCGTGATGTGCTCGATCTTTTCTACATCCCTCTTCCTAAATTCAAGCGCATCGTTGTCTTCCTGGACAGATTTACACTGGCATTTGACCTCTAAGAGGACCCTGAAAGCACATCCAGTGATTTACAGCCATGCTCTGCAGAAAATGTCTGATGTGCTGCGAGATGAGAAAATTGCTTCAGTTGTCCAGCAGTCTAAAGGATTCAACAAGAAAACAAAAGAAAGGAAGATGCTGTAAAACGGGCACAAATACGAGAAGACGCCAGTCACACCGAACACGGCCTAATGCATGGACAGAAGCTGCTGCAGTTGTGTAAATTAGAGCATAAACAATGGAGAGGATCCCATGATGCAATGTGTTCAAATCAGTTTTACATTTGGATGATTTTATCCAAAGCGACTTACAAAGAGATCAATATAAATGAGTAAAAACTACCATGAGGGACTGTTTAGGGAGCGAGTGTGACAGGATGAGGGGACAAAACAGACCATCCCAAGTGAAGAGCTTTAAACCAAAGACACGAACACAACACAACGTCATCATTCCTTAGCTAATAAGAACTTTGCATCAAATTCGATATCGGTTTGAACATGAGAGGCCTCCAGAGGTTCTGCTTCTACTAAGAGGTTCGGATGGAGGTGGGCAACTTGTTCCACCTCTGATTGTCTGGATTACGATTTGATACCATGAAGAGGCGGCGTCACTCAATGTCATTCCCTAGCAGACCCGAGTGGTCAAAAGGGAGAAGAGGGCCATATGAGGGTCTCCATCCACAAAGGTGCTGACCCATTGACTACTCATCTGACCTTCTTCGTTATCCTGATCTCAACTCCAACGTGATCATTCCAGTTACCCTGATTTATTTCTTTTTACAATTTGATACCATGAAGATGTGGTGTCACTCATTCACTAGCAGACCCAAGTGGTCCAAAGGGAGCAGATGGCCATATGAGGGTCTCCATCCACAAAGGTGCTGACCCATTGACTACTCCAGCGTTTCTCAACCTTTAAGTATTTGCAATCCGAGTTTTCATGACAGTTTTAATCGCGCTCCCCTAACGTTTTTTTGAAAAGAGCCCACTAATACCAATTTGTTCTTTTTTAATTAATGATGTATCATAGATGCATATTTTATTATATTAACTTTTATCGACATTTATCTAACTCTATATTTATTTTTCTAGTATCAGAATGTAGTTTAAGTTAATTTGTTTTGGTTTCAATAGATGTATTTTTCATATTTTTGATTCTTGTTTTCTTTTTTTCACATCTTCGCACCCCCCTTTTTGTTATTTCACGGCCCCCTAGGGGGGTCCGCCCCACAGATTGACAACCACTGGGCTACTCATCAAGGATCTGAACTCAGTGTGTGCTGACCTTCTTCGTTATCCTGACCTCAACACCAATGTGATCACTCCAGTTACCCTGATGGCCGCTGTGTGCTTATGTGTGTTTGGTGATCATTCTTTGTTTTATTTGTTAATTTGTATTTATTTGTTTTTACGATTTGATACCATGAAGAGGTGGTGTCACTCAACATCATTCACTAGCAGACCCAAGTGGTCCAAAGGGAGCAGAGGGCCATATGAGGGTCTCCATCCACAAAGGTGCTGACCCATTGACTACTCATCAAGGATCTGAACTCAGTGTGTGCTGACCTTCTTCGTTATCCTGACCTCAACACCACCATCATCACTCCAGTTACCCTAATGGGGGCTGTGTGCTTATGTGTGTTTGGTGTTTGTTCTTTGTTTTAACAATAATCTGGGAGCATGGGAGGCAGCTAAGGGGATCACAAGAGGATAATTCCATTGCCAGACCACCAGGTGGCAGAGTGCACTGATCCTTTCTCTTTTTCCTCTGCAGACAAACCACGGGAAATCCAACCAGGGCCTAATTATGTCACTTGTGTTTCTGGGCCCAATGATGTCACTTCTGCTTCCTGCTCAGATGAGGTCATTTCTCCTGTGATTTGTCTGTCACCTCTGTTCTATTTTGGACTAATCTCTGTAAAGACCATTGCTCACAACTTGTCCTTTTTCACAGCCAGTTCTCAAGTATACGGGGTGGCTGCCCCAAACCTTTTTGCAGTGTCGTTTGCATCATTTCACAATATATACATTGTGATATAAAACCGGGAGTCAGCGAGCCCCAAACCCCAACATGAACACACCTGCACAGTCCTGGGTCAAATAAAGGGTGCCTTATTAACCAAATTCCTCAACAAGTTGCAAAAAAAACAGTAGTTTCTCTCTCCACAATTCCTCTTTTCACCCCAGTTCTCCCACCACCGCACTGTCCTCCTCCAGTTGAGTGTTGTCTCTCTTCCTCCCAGCTCTGACTCGCTCCCTTTTATTATAGACCCAGGAGCCCTTCTGGTGCCAGAGCGATTGCCCGATGGAACAACTTCCAGGTCAAATGGAAGTCCATTATAACAGCAAGCTTTTCTCCCTGCAGCGCCCTCTCGTGGCACCCAGTTACCCCAGCTGTGCTGCTTTGCCAGGCAACATGCCCTTCTGGCTTCCCACTGGGTATTGAGAACCGGGTCTGCTGCCATTTAGCGTGCAGGGGTAGAAAAAAGTCCCCAGCGACATCTTCCCTTTTTTAGTGACCTGTCCATCTATCCCTTCCGGTCCTTCCTTCTGGGTCTGATCCTTTTCTCCTTGCCGGTTGGGATGGCTGTCTGCCTATTAGGAGCTTCCTGTCCAGGTAAGGAATCCATCAACTCTTCTGGCTGGGATGCCCGTTCAGCCCATGTGGCACCAACATATACCATTTTACAGCAAAGTATCAACTCTCAATCTATAAATAGTGCTTTTAGTCTTTTATGAACAGCAGGGAGCACTCCAGCTCACCTGAAACCTGACATACAGGCTCGGACACAACTTAATAGGCAAAATAGTTTTTAATGTGGGAAACTCTTCCTCAGGTAAGCATTTCCCACTGCCAAAGCACAGTACAGTTAAGCACAGCAAACCGCAATAATAAAGCACTCTGCAGCTGTTTGTCTTCTCTTTCTCTCCATCACTACCTCTTCTGCTCCCCACAGCAAGCTTTGTCCTCCCAACTCTGGCTCGCTGAATGAATGCAGCATACTCCTTTTAACGTTGCACCTGGGAGTACTGCTGATGCACCATTAGCATATTCCAGAAGAACTTCTGGGTGAGGCAGAATCCCAAAGAAGTAGGGATCATGCAACTCCCAGCATGCCCTTTAGGAGGTACTACTGGAACCCAGGGGGGCTACCATCTAGTGATCCAGGGAAGATAATTCTCTGCGCATGCTCTCTCCCCCAGTCCTTCCATTATGAAGGCATCCAAGCAGGCTGGCCCACATACTATCTATCTATCTATCTATCTATCTATCTATCTATCTATCTATCTATCTATCTATCTATCTGTTGTGATAGAAACCAGGCTGTCAGCGATCCCCAAATCCCAAACATGAACACACAAAAAGTCCCAGGTTCAAATAATGGAAGGTTTATTAACCAAAATTATTTCCAAAAGTAGCTCAAGCACAAATGACAGGCTGTCTCTTCCCACAATACTCTCTCGTTTCTCATCACCACAATGACTTCCTCCAGTCAAGTGTTGCTCCACTCCGCTCGCCCAGAAAATAAAGTGCAGTCCCTTTTATTAAGGACCTGGGAGTACTTCTGGTGCCAGGGCCACTGCCCAATGGAAGTACTTCCGGGTCATATGCAAGTCCCTGCAAGTATTTTGGTAAGTACATGTCCCTATAGTGGACCCACAAACCCCAGCTGCTGAGCTGCTGGACTACAGCCGGCATTCCTTGCTGGTTCCTAAATGGGCACGATACAAAGTTCTGCTGCCATCTAGCACCTGGGGGGAATAAACATCCACCAGGGACAGTCCTTCCCCGTCCTCTTCTTCTTGTCCTGGCCAAGGAAGGTATGAAGTCCATGTCCGGTCGGGATGCCTGTCCATTTATTCAAGGCCTCCAGTCAGAGTAAGGGATCTTCTGGAAACCTGGCCAGGCTGATTGTCCATTGTGTGTGCCTCCTACACTATCTATCTATCTATCTATCTATCTATCTATCTATCTATCTATCTATCTATCATATAGTGCCTTACCTATCTATCTATCTATCTATCTATCTATCTATCTATCTATCTATCTATCTATCTATCTATTATATAGTGCCTTACCCATCTATCTATCTATCTATCTATCTATCTATCTATCTATCTATCTATTATATAGTGCCTTTCACATCTATCTATCTATCTATCTATCTATCTATCTATCTATCTATCTATCTATCTATCTATCTATCTATTATATAGTGTCTTTCCTATCTATCTATCTATCTATCTATCTATCTATCTATCTATCTATCTATCTATCTATCATATAGTGCCTTACCTATCTATCTATCTATCTATCTATCTATCATATAGTGCCTTACCATCTATCTATCTATCTATCTATCTATCTATCTATCTATCTATCTATTATATAGTGTCTTTCACATCTATCTATCTATCTATCTATCTATCTATCTATCTATCTATCTATCTATCTATCTATCTATCTATTATATAGTGCCTTTCATATCTATCTATCTATCTATTATATACTGCTTTTCATATCTGTTTATCTGTCAGCTCTTACTCTTTGTATTTTATATATTCTTACTTTTTCATTTTAATGTCACACACTCCAGTTATGTCCTCTCACAGGTGGTGATTCCCGTCATTAGTCTTGCCCCGCTATCAGCTGATCAGATAATAGAAAGGACTGCCGAATAAGCAGACCCCCCGGAATGTGTCTAAAAAGAAAATGAATAGCTAAATGAAATGCTGCTGTAAGAAGGTGGCACCATAATGGGCGCAAATCTCCTTAGTGAGCGGCAGACTCTCAAGTTCAATTAACTTAATGCACTTAGTCCAGCCGATGAAGATAAAGTGTTTAAGCTGAATCAGACCATCTCCTCATTGAGGGTCGCACATCTGATCAGGGCGGCTGTTGCTGAGCATTGCAGGCTCGTTTGGGCACCATGGGGTGCTTCAGAATCCCGTGTGTATATAAATGTGTGTGTTTGTGTGTGCATGTGTCTGTGTGCCCGTTCTTTGTCATTCACCTGTAATTGTCAGCAGTCAAAAGCATGGCACTGATTGACCCAGTCAAAGATGGGCAAAGCGGAGCACTCACACCCAGATGGCACCACCATGTGCACAGATGTCAGCTGTTTAGAGTAGCGAGGGTGTGAATGACGTTTATGTTTTTCTACTTTTACTTGGTAAGGTAAAGCAGTTTTATTCTATTTCTGAATTTTGATTTTGAGTCTGATATTTCAGTATCACAGATACAGCAGGGTTTTGGTTGATCTTATTGGCATTAAGTGGCAGCTGAACAACCCTAACATCAGTGTCACAACGTAATTCTTTTCTGTTTAAAAAAGCAAACTAAAAATAGCCGCAGCCTTACACGACTGCTAAAGTGGTAGTTTCTTAAGTCGTATTAAGGCCACTAAAGGCTAATAGCATGAAACATTTGCTGAAGGAGCCCAGAAGGTAGCAGACGTGTGGGCAGACTGGTCGGCAGAGCTTGATGAACCATGGCGTCTCTGTTGGCAGTGCTGAGCAGAATAAAGTTGGGTTTGGGAAGAATCCTACCTCAGAGGGACGAGACAAAGTCGTCAAAGTGCAACACCCAAACGCCGGCACCAGAGCCAGCAGCAGCAGCAGCTCCGGCTCCAACAGCTCAGGTATGTGCCGCCCGCCTCCTAAAACACTTCACTTGCCAGGCACACCAGCTGGGAGGCTTCTGGTCCAGTCTTTGGGCCCCTTGTAGATCTTAAAGTAAGGGTTGTGCTGCAGCTGAAAGAGGTGTTGGTGAGGCCAGCAGAGAACAGATACCCTGTGGTGTGTGTGTGTGAGTGTGTGTGTGTGGATCTCAACGTCCCAGTGCAGTGACGGGCACACTGGGCTGTAATAACGGCGCTGTCTGTCGAATCAAACCTAAAACTGAAGGCCTCACTCTCTGTGGTCATAAAAGATCCTTGGGCATCCTTCAAAAACAACAGGCTGTATTCCAATGTCCTGGCTAAACTGCCCACCATGAACTTTCATGTCCCTGTCACCCCCTTCAAGACTTAATAGTTAATGTGTGGTGAGTGTGCGGGCGCAAAAATGTGTGGCATCACATCATCCAGGTGGGTGCTGCACACTGCCAATGATTGAAGTGACTCCCTTAAAGTAATTTGAGAGTCTAGAAAAGTGCTATATAAATCTATTATATAGTGCCTTTCATATCTATCTATCTATCTATCTATTATATAGTGCCTTTCATATCTATCAATGTATTATATAGTGCCTTTCATATCTATCTATCTATCTATCTATCTATCTATCTATCTATCTATCTATCTATCTATTATATAGTGCCTTTCATATCTATCTATCTGTCTATTATATAGTGCCTTTCATATCTATCTATCTATCTATCTATCTATCTATCTATTATATAGTGCCTTTCATATTTATCTATCTATCTATTATATAGTGCCTTTCACATCTATCTATCTATCTATCTATCTATCATATAGTTCCTTTTTTTTTATCTATTATATAGTTCCTTCGTGTTTATCCGTCTATCCTTTATATAGTGTTTTCTATCTTTGATTAAATTAAGGTTATTTTTAAAACGTCTATCTTGCTACTGCCTATTTATCCAATACATATAGTGATTTATGATTGATATTAATAAAGCATCTATCTATTTCCTGACCCCCAGTTTCAAAGGGGTCGGTCAGTAATAAAACACAGCACGGTGTTTCCCTCTTGACCAGAAGGTCCAGCCGTATTCTGACCAAAGTGGTTTTTGTCGTATTTCCATACGGCGGCGTTTCCACTGAATCTTCCAAGCTGTTTTGTTTTGTTTTTTTCCCGACGTTGTTTGTTGTGTGAATTTAATTCCGTGACAGAAGACGTTCACCTTCTGAGCGGCTGAAATGCAGAGATGGAAAGTAACAAATTAAAGTATTGTCTTTACTTGAGTAGATTTTTTAGGGAATTTGACTTTTTAAAGTTTTTAAATCTAAATACTCTAAAAAGTAGTAACAATCCTACTTCACTACGTTTCCAAGGTCTGGCCGTTACAAACTACAATTCCTTGGCTATGTTCAAAATGAACATCAAACTATATCCATACGTTTGCATACGGTTTGGCTCGAAGTATTTCACTGACTGATTTATGGACCTCGCAGTTTTCTCCTTTTCTCCGGCTCAGTAAGTGGGTGCCACTCCGTCTATCACATTCTATCGGTCCATTTTATTGGCTACGGTGCCTTTGATCCCGCCTCTCATCTACAGTGATTGGAGGTTTATCTGCGCTATGACGGGACGCTGCGGAAAGTTGCAGGTGTAGTGAGAGTCGCGTCACAGTTTATAAGAAAATAAAGAGACGGCACTGCACGTTACTGGTCTCAGTTAGAAGAGCTCAGTGTTCCGTTTCAGGGTCGTAAGACAAGAGATGTTCGTGATGCGTGTTGTGTAAACTGAATCCCTAAAGCTGTTGAGTTACCTGTATACAAGAACTCATATTTACAAAACCGCATGGAAGTAAGTTGATTTTTAAGTGTTCAAAATAGCGCTTAAATGATTTAAAAACATCAGTTAATTGCACTGAATAATAGCACCGTAAATTTCTGATAATCACTTTTTGTGCGCTCAGTTGTCCGAACACTTTGTTGTTTAACCCTTTAAACTCCGCCTCATGTGTGTCCGTTTTCTGCTAGAGTACAGTATTTTGATTTAACTGGCCATAACATCCTTATCATTCACCGATTATTTATGTTCTACCCCTGAAAATAAAGGTCGGACATTTCTCTCTCAGAATTTGTATACCTCGACAATATAATTATTGTGTGCAGCAGAACAGATTGCAAAATTCAGTAATGCTTCTACTAATACAGGCACTTTGAATGTTACTCTTGTTTCCATACATGTCGGAATTAGCTTCCATACCGGAGGCGTGAGCATGGGGTTGCGGGCACTGCCACCCCAGAGACAAGCCGTGCCCACCCTGCGAAATGCTCTGTCTGTCCAATGAAAACTCTGGGGAAGAATAACATTTGAGTTTCAAAACCGAGTTGCTTTCCAATTGGCCCGTTTGAATTTGGGGCGTATACGTCAGTGTCGACTCCACTAGAAAGGCACCGTGCTGCTCACAGTTCACTTCGCTGGACATTTTGCAGTACGTTTTGAACATGTTGACCGCATTCTTTAATTAAAACAGCGTATATGTTCCATTCTTCTTTTATTTTCTGGTTGGTAACGCCAACAGCTATGCATAGGTGGCTTATTAAAAAGCAGACATCTTCAACCTCTGTCCTTCCACGGTTGAGCCCAGCACCGCTGCTACCAACATGGAGCTCAGCGCACCCACGTCGGGAACTGAAACTCCAAAAGATGTAGATAAGCCTACACAATCCTCCAGCTCTGTGCCCATGTCGGGTACTCCACACCTCTGCCTTCAACAAAATATACAGTCCGGTCTGCCTGACTTAAATATGGATAGCCCATCCCAGCCCATTTTAATTAATTATCCCAAGCGCACATTCGGAAAGACACTCGGATGTTTTAGTGCTATCACAGTGTTATCAGTCTCGACCATGACTTGAATATTCTGTTGTTCGTGATGCCAGCACGTCAGAGCCATGTCTGCTTGGCAAGAGTATCAGAGACGGGTGAAGGCATAGTGGGTCCAACCCAGATAGAAAAGAATAGATATTATGTGAAAAGCACTGGGGAGGCCGTTCAGTTCCTCGCAGTCAATGAACTGGCTCTGCGTGGTCACAATCACGAAGGTGGGGAGGACGGACTTTTCCTAAAGTTCTTCGATTACACAATCAAAAAAAGATGGCAAACTTGCAGAAATTGTAAAAAACAATCCCAGACAACGCAAAATACACATCCAATGTAATTCAAAATGAAATAATTGAGACTCTTGCCAAAATGGTGGTAAAAGATACCAGGACCAAATAGGAAAGAGCTGACTCTCCTGGACTTTGCATTAAAAGTGATGGTACCAGGGATCGCTGTGACATTGAGAATTTGTCTGTAGTGATTAGATTTGTCCAGAACTCCATCCCTGAAGAACACCTGATTGGCTTAATTGAACTGAATCAGCTTGATGCTGAATATATTTGTAACCAAATTCTGTCACATCTCTCTGAGTTGAGGTCACAGCCCAGACAATTTAGTGTGTCAGTGTTTTGATGGTGCTTCTGTCATGTTGTCTGAGGCAAGTCGTGGTGTCCAGGCTTTGTTACAAAGTATATTCCATATGTACACTGCTACAACCACCAGCTCCATTTAGCAGTGATACATGCAATGGAATCAGAACCTCTGGCTAAGAAGTTCTTTGACTGGTCAAATTCATTGAACACATTTTGTCACAGACATTATGTTTCACACACATACAATACACCCACACTGAAAAGACTTCTAGAAATACGATGGACCAGTCATTATGATGTCACAAAGTCAACAATGAGGAAGCTATAAGGGGGCTTCTCTCAGAGGTAGCAGAGGCTGACACTGCCCCTTTGACATTTGCATAGAGGCATGTGGTCTTTTGACCCAATTAAAAAGCAGAATTTCTTCAATACAGGAAAATTCCTCCTTCATGTGCTTGGTGTGCTGAAACCAGCCAATGCAATTCTACAGGCACATGCAGTGGATTTGTGCACTGCTGGGGAGGTGGTGACAGCTTCACTGGCCACTGAAGGAGATGAGATGCGACTCATTCTGGGAGGAGCATTTCTCTCAGTGTGAAAGTAGGCCTACCAATTCGCTCAAAAGGAAACGGAAAGTTAATTCACAGCTTGATGATAGTATTGTCGTGTCTACGCTTGGGCATGGTGACTCTGATGAACAAATTGCTCCTAATCAGACTTTTAAAAGGGCTATGTTCAGCATTCTTGATAGAGCTATTGTGGAAATGGAGACAAGATTCTCTCAGAGAGATGTTGAATTATTGAGGGCTACATCGTCAGAATTATTTCTTGATCATTCTCTCCTGAAACCACTTCAGGCACTTGCAGGCACAGAGCAAAACAGCATGAGCTTGCAAAATGAAATTGCTGTGGCAAAAGCAATGTTGATCAATAAACTGCCAGCTGATGCTAATCTCTCGGAAGCGTGCAAATGCATTCGGCAGTACAAAGAGGCCTTTCCTATGTTGCATTCACTGCATGTCACTGCACTCATTAATGGTGTGTCTTCAGCTGCATGCGAACGCTCTTTCTCTACTTTGAACCGCTTTCTCACTCCACTCCGCTGAACAATGCTGCATTCTGGCACATGAGACAAACATCACAGAAAATCTAGACATGAATGAATTTATTTCAGAATTTGCCAAGAGTAACCGCAGACTGGTCCTGTAGATAATATCCAGGTTAAACACTGGAAACTGATATCCTATAGCCTCCCTAATGACTACAATGAGCCACGTTTCTGTTCTTGCTCTCATATGTTGTATACATTTGACTTTATTGATATTTACCTTGTAGATGTAGTTCTATATTTGTTCACAAAAAATAATAATACAAGTTCCATTGCCTCTGTTAATTTTATTGAACAATAGGTTATGATTTATGTCACAATTTTTGCTCTTATATGTTATATAAAACTATGTTGTTATTATTATTTGACCCCCCCCTACAAAAATGGGGATGGATGGATATTTTGTGCCCCCCCAGACAAGCCAAATGCCCACCCACACATGATGTTCTGGTCACACCTCTGCTCCCAACGATAAAGAAGTGTCAGTGAACACATAAGAAACACTTATAAAAAGTTCTGAAATATTTACAAGTAATGTGTCGAGTGTGTCGAATGTGTTCTCCGCTTTGACCATCTTCCACTACGGAAGCCGAGAGATGACGTGCAATATCGTTATTTTGTTTAAATTGTTTCCTCACGCTAACGGACTTATTTTATCGAAATCTCGATAAAACAAAAGATCTTGTTTTCTCGAAATTATGAAATAATTGTATCTAACGTTTAATGTTTAGCTTATTGAAGCCACGTCCTGTTTGAAATGGCAGAAGAGCAGAACTGCATTGATCAGCGTGTCACATTTTTGTTCAATCAAGGGCTGACGCAGACTGAAATATGTTTATAGTTTAGAAAATAATAAGGTTAGTGTCCGTCATTCAAGAAGACGCTTAGCAAGGCTTCAGCTGTATGAGCGTCGCAATCAAAGCGAGCCTGATGCCACGAGCAAAGCTTCACAACCATAATTCGTTCCAAAACTCTGGTCGTAAACCGATTTGGTTGTTAGGCGAAGCAAATTCCCCCATAGGATTGTATGTAAATACATTTAATCCATTCCAGACCGTACGAACTGTATGTAAATATATTTTCTTTAGAGATGTTTAAGCGCACATATAGTTAATTACACATTGTAATAGTAAACTAAATGTAAAAACATTGAATAACACTGAGAAAACCTTGAACAGAGAAAAGTAACATTGCAAGAGTTCGCGCTACAGCCTTACGACCCGATCGCTGTAAACACTTTTTTTTTAATGAGTTTTAAGTACAGGGGAAAAACATGAACATTTGAAAAGTCTGTAATTTAATAAACCACCAAGAAAAGTAACATTGCAACAATTCACGCTACGAACCGAAAAATGAACATTTGAAAAATCCGTAATACAAAAACTAACCGTAAACCACCAAGAAAACTAACCTCGCATGAGTCGAGTTCTGGCATGAAGGAAGTGAGGAGGAACTGGATGGTGAGGAGGTTACAGTGCTTAGAAGTCATGGTTGACTACAAAAGCACACGAAATACCGCAGAGCACAAAGAGTTCACAGGTAAAGCACGCACGTCTGACTGAGAACAATGAACAGGGAGAGGCTGAACACGTGCTTAAATACAGTAATCGGCGCATACGAACCGGAAGGGAAATGCAAAGAGTTCACAGCGAAAGCACGCACGCACGTGCAAGCACGCAAGTCTGACCGAGAGCAATGCAACACGTGCGGAAATCATCAGCGCGCACAAACCGAAAGGGAAACTGGCTTGTTCGTATACCGAGTGTGTGGTCGTGAAGTTTGGCAAACTTTTTGGTATGTGTACTGAGACGTTCGTGAACCGAGGTTCCACTGTACATATAATTGGTAAAGAAATGATACTGTCCATCCAGATTATAGCAATAGACTGTGATTTAAAATTCAGGTCCGAGTCAATAGTTACCCCTAAATTCTTTACCTCCATCTTGACTTTTAATCCTAATGCATCAAGTTTATTTCTAATAACCTCATCATATCCATTATTGCCAATCACTAAAATTTCTGTTTTCTCTTTATTTAGTTTGAGAAAATTACTACTCATCCACTCAGAAACACAAGTAAGACATTGGGGTCAGTGAATCAACAGTGTCACTTCAGTATGCGAGCAATTCGCCACGCTAGTGTTTAGATCTGACAGTGCCATGCTGACGGTGTATGCGCCCAAACCTCACCCCGGGTATTACAGACTGAAATCAAAGGCTTCTTCTGTTTAGGAGTGTACGGATTAAAGGCCACAAGCCCACGTGACCGTCATCATCAAGTTCTTCCATGAGAACCCTGAATAGAATGAGGACTGATTGGGGTCATTGATGCCATGTGATATTTGGAGTAACGTCTTCACACATTATACACGTCATGTCATTATTAGTATAACTAGGGGGCTCTGCCCGCTGCTCGCCTCGCTCGCCAACCTCTGTGTTTGGTTAATCAGATATGCGATTTTAAAAGCTTTGTTTTTTCTTTGGAATCGTTTCAATTTCATTATTTACACTTTTACTTTAAAGCTTCATTAAAAACAATATTTGGAATGACCGTTTCTTCAAGAACGCATTGAATTTTGATCCCATTGTGGCAACGCAACGTATATCTGCCCGTGAGTGAACATTGTTTCTGTTTCTCTAATAAATAATCCGACTTTTTCTAATGTTTGTCCCTGTGATTTGTTAATTGTTATAGCAATATGTGATCTTTAACTCTTTCAGGGCTGATGTCGACTTTTGTCAAAATTCACGAGTAGAGGACGGTAATCAGCTGTAAACTGCAACAAAACTCACCCTTACATTTT
Source organism: Polypterus senegalus (assembly GCF_016835505.1). Lineage (NCBI taxonomy): Eukaryota > Metazoa > Chordata > Cladistia > Polypteriformes > Polypteridae > Polypterus > Polypterus senegalus. The sequence continues at coordinate 4,369,682 of NC_053158.1, read as the reverse complement.
TGTTTGACTCACTTTGCTAGAAGGAAAGTTGCGTAGCTTTGTTGATTTAACCTCGATTCCCTACACGTGCGTGAGTAGCAAAGAGCAAACAACCTCTAAAATGGTCACCGACATCTGGCGAGAGACCAAAGCGAACGTACAAAGCAAAACACTCGATGGACCTTTTACGTAATTTCGTTGAATAGGACTCTGACTTGTCGGACTCCGAGTTTGATGCAAGTGATCTGGAGATGGATATCAAAAAATAAAAGTGAGGTACCACTCACTCTGATCGGTACCATCCCAGCTGATCGTGGCGCTGAACACTTTCGTGTAGCTGATGCTCCGACAGAAGACTTTGCCTGGTAGGACCACCACTTATGATAAGAGGTACAAACCAGATTGCGTCACACTGCAACCCCCCATCGCCACCCACCTGCTGTGCGAAGACAGCCAGGCAGCTGGCCCACCGTGAATTCCTGCTGACCATCAAGGTGCCCCCAACCAGCCACTGCTGCTAGAGATGCCAAAAACATGCCAACAGCAGCCACAGCACATAGCAACAGACGTTTTATGTTGTCTTATGTGTGAAACCACTGCTATGTGTGCTTTGGAAAAAATATTCAGCCCTCAAAGAGTTCAATGACACAGGGTGCCCACTCACACCTGATTGGCATCCCATTGACTTGAATTTCACCTTCAAACTAACTGATCATCCGTGAGGTTCACATACGTTTGCCACTCACAAATATGTAATATTCGATCATTTTCCTCCATAAATAAATGACCAAGTATAATATCTGATGATGTTTGAGGTCATATTTATGCAGAAATATAGAAAAATTCTAAAGGGTTCACAAACTTTCAAGCACATCTGTATGTTAGGTGGAATGCCTAGAGGGGGCTGGCCGGGTGGTCTCGTGGCGTCCGAATTTTTTTTTTGTTTTTTCTGTCCTCCCTGGCCATCAGAACTTACTCTTATTCTATGTTAATTAGTGTTGTCTTATTTTAATTCTTATTTTGTCTTTTCTTTTCTCTTTTATTCATCATGTAAAGCACTTTGAGCTACATTATTTGTATGAAAATGTGCTATAGAAATAAATGTTGTTGTTTATGTTTTAAAAACTTGCTTTTTTGTGTCGGTGCTATGCAGATTGTACTTGCCATGTACCTTTAGCTCTTTGATGACATTTCATTGGGTTGTGTGGTTTCCCGTTGAACCGTCACTTCACAAAGAGTCATTTCTTTCTGGGAAGGAAGTGTTCTTTGGGTATGAAATCAGATCTTTGGGCTTTGAGGTGGTTCCTGATATGTTAGGCAGGCACAGTGGTTAAGACTTCAAATCCCACTTCTGACACAAGTCACTTCTCCAACCTGTGCTCAAATTTTGGGGGGAAAAAAAAATAAAGAAAAGTAGCCAGTTGTATCTCCCCATTGTTGTAGGTCACATTGGATAATGAGCTTCAGCAAGAAAATAAGTAATAATAATGATATGAAATCCTTAAAATGTTGTGCAGGTTGCTGACAGATCGAGAAAACCCATTTGAGCCACGTGACCCGTGTTATTCTCATTTTAAAATCATGAGTCCATTTCACTCATACGAATCTATTATCAACTATTCATGATTATTTAAAGAGCCTGTTATGGAAACCGTCATGTGGATGGTTCTTAAAAATGATTTCCTTACAGCAGGGGTTCCCATCCTGCGGTGCCTATCCCACCAGGGGGTGCATCGTGATTCGCTATAATTGAGTGAGGTACGTTGACCAACTTTATTGAGATGCAGTCGGTGTCTAGCAGTGTGTTACCATTGATGAGTGCTCTGCGATATGGAAAGAGTCGAGTGCACAGAAAGAAAACTGCAGAAATGTCTGTTCTGGTGGGTTCCTTTCTGTGGGTGGGGCATTTGTAAAGGCGAATAACCTTTTTTTTTTTTTATAAAAGGAATGGAATTTGGACATTACAGTGATCCATAGAGAGAGACGAGGCTTAGTATTGACACAGCGCCAACCTGTGGAAAGGCAGGGAATTACCATTATGCTGTGACCTGTCCATTTGCGAATGACAATAGGTTACTTCAGTGTAATAGGCTAAGATAGTGTGACCAATTAATTTTACTTTGTAAATAACAATCTAAATAATGTATAGCAGCTCTACCAATTTCAAATTGTAATTAGTGTAGTGCACATGGAATAATAAAAATAGTTGAAATTTGGACATTAGTGTCAGTAGGCTTTGTGCCCTCAGTAACCAAGTTAAGGAACCACAGGTCAAATTCTATTACAATGAAATGCCAGGGACCTAAAAAATTTTTCGTTGAAATGAAAATTTTGTAGTAATGAGATTATGTATTTGTCACTATAGTGCTTTCTTTAACTTGCATCCAGGCATTTACAATCCTTTCAATAGCTCCTTTCGCGTTAATTTTCATCTCCCCCTGTCTACAAGAAGATAGATAGATAGATAGATAGATAGATAGATAGATAGATAGATAGATAGATAGATAGATAGATAGATAGATAGATAGATAGATAGTGAAAGGCACTATATAATAGATAATAATAGATAGATAGATAGATAGATAGATAGATAGATAGATAGATAGATAGATAGATAGATAGATAGATAGATAGATAGTGAAAGGCACTATATAATAGATAGATAGATAGATAGATAGATAGATAGATAGATAGATAGATAGATAGATAGATATGAAAGGCACTATTAGATAGATAGATAGATAGATAGATAGATAGATAGATAGATAGATAGATAGATAGATAGATAGATAGATAGATAGATAGATAGATACTTTATTAATCACAAGGTGAAATTCCCATACTCCAGCAGCAGCTTACTGATAAAGAACAATATTAAATTAAAGAGTGATAACAATGCAGGTATAACAGACAATAACTTTGTATCATGTTAACGTTTACCCCCCCGGGTGGAACTGAAGAGTCGCATAGTGTGGGGTCTCCTCAGTCTGTCAGTGAGCAGGATGGTGACAGCAGTCTGTCGCTGAAGCTGCTCCTCTGTCTGAGATGATCCTGTTCAGTTGATTCTCCATGATTGACAGGAGTCTGCTCAGCGCCCGTCGCTCTGCCATGGATGTTAAACTGTCCAGCTCTGTGGCTACAATAGAGCCTGCCTTCCTCACCAGTTTGTCCAGGTCTGAGGCGTCCCTCTTCTTTATGCTGCCTCCCCAGCACACCACCGCATTGAAGAGGGCACTCACCACAACCGTCTGGTAGAACATCTGCAGCATCTTATTGCAGATGTTGAAGGATGTTCAAGTTATGCTAATGAGAATTGTTCTCAGCATTTCCTTTGCGATACAGTAATCCCTCTCTATATCGTGCTTCGACCTTTGCGGCTTTACTTTATCGCAGATTTTATATGTAAGCATATTTAAATATATATTGCGGATTTTTCGCTGGTTCACGGGTTTCTGCGGGCAATGTGTCTTTTTACTTCCTGTACATGCTTCCTCAGTTGGTTTGCCCAGTTGATTTCATACAAGGGACGCTATTGGCGGATGGCTGAGAAGCTACCCAGTCAAAGCACCCGGTTAAGTTCCTGGGTGCTGATTGGCTCAGCGACGGAGTGCAGAATTCACTTCCGCTTTTCGTTAACCAGGAAATCTTGTCTCGCTCATTCAGCATCAATGTGTTTCACTGTGTAAAGAGTTAAGTTTCGTCAATGAGCTGCTCAATGCCCACTCCGAGACGCTGAGAGACGAAAATTTGGCCGAGATGACCAAGTCAGCGAGGGAAGATACGGAACAAGAGGACCCAGCACAGGAAGAAGACGCCGGCCTAACTCTCGAGCGCCTAGCGACCATTCTACGAATGGCAAAACATCTCCAGATATCGATTGAAGAATGGGACCCGCAAATGATTCGTTCTTTGAAATTTAGAAATGCTCTTGACGATGCCACGAAAGTGTATAAAAATCTCCTTACACAAATGAAAAAGCAGCGCCAGCAACTGCCCATTACCTTCAGTGGTAGAAGAAACTCCATACTACAGCAGTGGTGCTACACAGTCGCCTGATGAGACACCTTTAGAAGAGCTGTAACGCTCTCCTTTGTTAAAATTAAACTCATCGTCTTGTCATTGTTGGTGAGTACCCATAACTCATTTTCTACGTACTTAGTACATGTACGTACGTTTAGTGTCACTGTACACACATTTTACTGTATACAATTTTTCTTGCATTGTACGTATTTATAGCTGGTGGCCTGTCTATCGTAATGGCTGTAACATCTGTGATATCGGACACGCTCGATGTCTTTAAAATAATATTTAGGTTTTACTGTATATAAACAGGGTGTTTACATACATAATTTCAACAAATCTTACCTAATATCTAAGAGAATACAAAGGGTTTATGCCGTATAACTGTGCGGGAAATGTGTATAAGAGTGTGGGAGAGTTTATAAGGGCTTAAAATATATTAAAATAACCATATGAACATATAGTTTTTACTTTGCGGATTTTCAGAACCCCTCGCCATCGAGGAGGGATCACTGTAATACACTTTCAGGATGCGAATGATGCCCTAATCCAATGGCTGAAACACTGCTGTGCAATTGGGAGGGATGAACTCAACACAAACATTATCTGAATGTAGAAGCATGCTGTGTGTGGGCAGCACTGTTATCAATCAGAAGCCGAATCTTCCTTGTCTTCTTCTTCATATTGTGAGGTTTCTGAACTCTTCAGCCGAAGTGCGTCCCGATGTCTGTGGAAGGCTGCTTGTCACCGTGCTTCAGCAGATTGCGGTTGCGCTATACACGCCTGTCATCGATGGGTGATGCAAGGAAGATTATAAAGGCAGGGAACATGAGTACTTAGCAATCATTCTACCCGTTACCTGTGTCTGTGTACAGGGCCAGATTAAGACGAAATTGGGCCTGATGCTGCAGCGCAAAAAAGTCCTATTTTTCTCTCGGCATTGGCACATGTGCATTCGACACTCAACGTACATGCGGACTCAGACCGACCAAGGAGCCTTCATTGCTTGCGACACAACCAGCCAGCCTTTATTGAACATGAATACTAATAACGACGTAGTATCGTGACAACTCGAGATTAACATCAAACTATGTAACACAGTGGTTCTCAACCTGTGGGGCAGGCCCCCCTAGGGGGGCTCGAAGATGTGAAAAAAAAGAAGACAAGAATCAAAAATATGAAAAAAAGATCTATTGAAACCAAAACAAATGAACTTAAACTACATTCTGATACTAGAACAATAAATATAGAGTTAGATAAATGTCGATAAAAGTTAAGTAGGTATAATAAAATATGCATCTACATTTCAAAAAAATGTTAGGGGGGACGCGATTAAAACTGTTATGAAGACTCGGGTCACAAATACTTAAAGGGTGAGAAACGCTGACGTAACATCGACATTCAATAGCAATTGTCTGAAAAGTGCACTTAATGCAGAAAACCTAACAATGAAATACACAAAATTTCTCAATTCTCTTACGAAACAGAGTAAGAAAAAATGAATTTGCAGAGACATTGGGTCAAAGTGACTCAGTTCAGGCTCTTGAGGGGAAAAATTTGTCCACGATTTAAATTTCATGATAGACCAGAATCCTGTCGAGGATTTTAAAAATTCTAAACATCCATGTTGGGCCCGCGGGCCGGCTTTTAGTTTTAACTTTACAGATAACCATTTAAATAGCCATCGAGTTTTACTGTACAACTAACTTTCAAGGTGAAAAATTTACTACGTGGCACTTACCGAAGAATAATAAAGTGTCAAGAATACCCAAAAAATTGCAAAAAACGCAGCTAAATTAGTAAGTAAACTGTTTAACGTCAAATTGATAGCATTAACTTGAAATCTTCGGTTAACAATAAACACAACGACGTTATAGTTACGTCACAGCGCAGAGAACAATTTTAACTGTGTAGCGGGGCCACATAGTTAGTGTTCAAATGTCAGTTCTGAGTGTGTCTCGTTTCATTGTCCCATTGGCTGTGTGTATGTGTATCAGTTAATGCCGTCCCCGTAAAGGAGGACGGATGATGGGAGGAGACCACAGCCGCAAATCTGGAAAACACCTGTGCTAAATCAACCAATTACTGCCGTCACCGACTATTTAAGAGGAAGGAGAGAGAAGAAAGAGGAGAAACCGTGTTTTGTCAACTACTTCAACTTGCTTGCTGTCTCATCATATTGCGCTTTGTTCCAGTTTGCTTTTCATTAATCCGGACTGTCTTTCAACCTGCATCTGCTGAGACCCCGGGGTCGATTCATCATCCACCATACGCCGAGGAATCACGGTGAGGTTGCTCCAAACGCCGGAAAAATCAAACACCACAATTGCCGCTAGTTCAGTCATCCGTATTCAGGACATTTTTACTTTCGGACTCAAATTCACACCCATTCTGTTTATTAGTCATTTTGTTGCTTGTGTTGTGTGTGTTATATGTTACAGGGACAAGGGAGGGGTTTTTGTATGTATATTTTGGTGCTGTCTTGAGGTTGTTGGGGTGGAGGAATATTTATATGTGCATTTGTTTTGTGGCGTGTCTTGTTTTATTTAATACATTTACTCCGTTTCATTTTACATTCTGTTTTGTGTACTTGCATTTGTACCGTCGATTGTGGGGAAAAGTTTAATTGTGTAGAAGTACGGCTTGATAGTTAGATTTTTCAGCAAATTATCCAGGCCACAGGTCTTGGAGGTGTAGCTGCCGGCTGGGTAAAGGGGTCGGCCGTTACAAATGTATAATAAGTAACGCTGTGTCTAGGCATCCGAAAGTCGGACTCCACATTTCATTCTAAGAATTATTTTGAGGTTAATATAGCAAAGGAAAACTGTTCAGCTTCCGGAAAATTCTCATCTGGGCCTATTTCAGGAATGAGCCTAATGCTGCAGCATCAATAGCACCCACCTTAATCCGGGCCTGTCTGTGTATAGGAGAGTGGGAGATATAAATGCAAAGAATTATTATTATTATTATCGTGCTACAATAAATAACCGTGCTGTTCCCGTTTCAAATGGAATAAAAGCTGGTTTTGCTAAAGTACTGAGACTCAGCCTCCTGTTTTTGGGTGCAAGACAGGGACTCACACGTCACAATATCCTATCACAGTTTCCCAAAATGTCTTGAGTCATCCAAGCTCGCTGGTTTGCTTTATACTCGCAAGGAAGGAATGTGACGCACTTAAAACACGAGGACTGGTCAGGGGGTCTCATGGTCTGGAATCCCTAGAGATTTTATTTTTTTTCTCCAGCCGTCTGGAGTTTTTTTGTTTTTTCTGTCCCCCCTGGCCATTGCACCTTACTCTTATTTGATGTTAATTAATGTTGATTTATTTTGTTTTCTTATTGTGTCTTATTTTTCTATTCTTTATTATGTAAAGCACTTTGAGCTACTGTTTGTATGAAAATGTGCTATAGAAATAAATGTTGTAGTTGTTGTTGTTGACTTGCCAATGATGAGAGTCTTCACATGCAGCAGTTCACATACGTTTTGTGCTGAGGCCCAAGGTTTGCCACCTGAGATTTTTCTTTTTTTTTTTTTGCTCGGTCTTTCAAGAAAGTTGACTGTGTCGATGGCGAAATTCCGAATTCACTGGCAACGTCTTTCTTCATTTTGCTGGAATGGAGTTTTTTTTTCTAATATGAACTGTTATCGTTTTTTCGTGTCTGCCGTTTCTATAGGAGGGTGACAATGAGTTAAATTCCAATGGATGTTTTTCAAATGTTGACGAGCGATAAGCAAAAGGTATCGCTGAAAACCGCAAGAAACAATAAAGGCAAAAAAAAATAATAATAATAACAGAACAAGGAAAGTTCAAAGAAGGAAAAAATGTTCACGGATAGTTGTTCATAACTGAGCTGCGACCACAGAACTTACGATTCATTCAGGCATTTCAAGGTCTATTGGGCACTTCGTTGTAATGAAAGTATCTGCTGAATGTGCTTCGTAGTAACGAGATTTTTAAAGACTCACGTCTTATGGGGAAACTGTTGGGACCATAAAAATACTTTGTTGTAATGAAAATTTCATTGTAATGGAATTCAACCTGTATTCTCTAACATTTCAGTCATTTTTTACTGCTCTGATGCTGTTCTTTCTGATCATTAAACAAGTTACAGTATTATGATAGCAATTGATGAAAAGAATTCCTAATTAATTGCAGAATTACGGTATTTAAGGGTTCCTCTAGAGTGTCTCTTTCTCTTTCATGATTTGCTCACATCGTCATCTCATCACTGATTTAAGATTCGAGTTTGGGATTTTTCTGTCCAGCTGTTTGAGCTCGAGACCGTCCTGAAGTAACTGTGACACACAAACACACACCCATCATCGAGATATCAATGTTTTCAGTATCAGGGGACCCTAAATTGGCAAGATCCATGGAAAACCAAAATTGAGGAATCTAAAGCTTTCGCTTCTTCCCCCACAGAGCAAAGCAAAAGTATGTTGACTTGCTTTTATAAGTTTAAATCTCATTTAAGAAGAAATGAAAGGAAGAATATGGGGAGGCGCTGCAGTTGACGATAGAAGTAGACAATAAGAAATAAAGAGTTTGCTGCTGTGCTGTGCTGTTTATTTGGATTTTGGTTTCAATGTGTTTGAAATCCCATTGACATCAACAACAACAACAACATTTATTTATATAGCACATTTTCATACAAACAGTAGCTCAAAGTGCTTTACATATTAAAGAATAGAAAAATGAAAGACACAATTATAAAACAAAATAAATCGGATCCTTCTGTCATATTTGTTCTGTTTTTGGGATTCTGTCATTTAATCGGTCGATGTTGAACATTTCATAGAAAAACTGCAGTTCTACTTGTAAGATTTTCTTTCAAGTTCATTTACAGTACACAAATACAATTTATTTAAATAGATCTAAATAAAGAACATCACAGCCTTATTAAATTCAAATTTTAATCATCATTGTAAAATATTAAAATGCACAGCCTGCTTCAAGTACTGGAGCACAAGTGCTGTGCTTATGAAGGAAGCTGGACAAGAAGAGCCACACGTTGAAATGAATGTGTGTATCATTCAGATTTTATCCGAATTTGTTTTCTATTTCATACGCTTACAGGCTCGTTTTTTTGAGACTCATTTGCTATACGCACTGTCTGTCTGTCTGTCTGTCTGTCTGTCTGTCTGTCTGTCTGTCCCATTGCTGTGTAATATTTCTTCCCAATGCACAGTTTGATTTGAGAAGATGTACTAATTGATACTAATTGATGTTTTCCTAAAGTAGCTAAATTGTACGTTTTGTTGTCCGCATATTATTATTTTATTATATTATTCCGTGCCTAGAGAGTAGATTCCATGTCAGATACTTTCACTTTTACTTTTAATTGAGTTTGTTTAGGTAATTACATACAGTCTGGTTTGAGAAATCACATAAATATTGGATATTTTTTTATAAAATGTGCAATAAAAATGATTTATATTTGCAAGAAGGGTTCTAAATTAGTAAGCTCAACTTTGCTTTCTGAGTTTAATTGAAATTTTTCATAAAAATGTGTAAGTCAGACTAAGTGAATAAGTAACTCTCTTAATATTTATACACTTAAAGGTGTCACCCAAATATTCTTCTTATTATTATTACTACTGTTAAGACAGGACATTTGTGCCCTGTGCCTGGTGACAAATACAGTTGTCCCTGAGCTTTTTCGATCACCCATGGAGTGACATCTGACCTGAAACAGCACTGTGCTGATGCTCTTCATGTCCAACCAGCTAAAGGGAAAATTGCCATTATATTTACATTACATTTATATTATTATTATTATTATTATTATTATTATTATTATTATTATTATTATTTGCTTTAGGAGACAAAAAAAGAAGAAAAAGATGAAACCCCACCAGGTCCTGAGCCTCTCCAAGCAGCAGGTCAGTCCATATTTTCCTACTTCTTCATCTCTATTGTTAACTTTCATGACATTAATAATATATAGATAGATAGATTGAAAGACACTATATAATAAATAGATAAATAGATAGATATGAAAGGCACTATATAATAGATAGATAGATAGATAGATAGATAGATAGATAGATAGATAGATAGATAGATAGATAGATAGATAGATAGATAGATAGATAGAATCATATGAACCCCCCTCTCAGCCTGCATAATAATGGACTCTCCTTTCAACAAACAAGATATCAGTGGTATGTCTTTCATTTCCTAGGAGTACTGCGGTGTTTTCCAAACAAAGATTTTTAGTGACACAGTATTTAGTTATGAAATGAAATCAAATGTAAAAAACTGTCTGTGCACAAATGTGGGTCCCCTTGTCATTGTGCTGATTTGAATGCCTGTCACTGCTCAATGCTGATTACTTGTTGGATGAGCGCGTTAAGCCTTGAACTTCATAGACAGGAGTGTCCAATCATGAGTGGTCAAAGGTATTTAAGGTGGTCAATTGCAAGTTGTGCTTCCTTCCCTTTGACTCTCCTCTGAAGAGTGACAGACAGCATGGGATCCTCAAAGCAACTCTCCAAAGATCTGAAAACAAAGATTGTTGAGTCTCCTGGTTTAGGGGAAGGCTACAAAAAGCCATCTCAGAAGTTTAAACTGTCAGTTTCAACTGTAAGGAATGGAATCAGGAAATGGAAGGCCACAGGCACAGTTGCTGTTAAACCTCAGGTCTGGCAGGCCAAGAAAAATACAGAGCGGCATATGAAGAGGCAGGATTGTGAGAATGGTGACAGACAACCACAGATCACCTCCAAAGACCTGCAAGAACATCTCGCTGCAGATGGTGTATCTGTACATCGTTCTACAATTCAGTGCAATTTGCACAAAGAACATCTGTATGGCAGGGTGATGAAAGAAGCCCTTTCTGCACTCACACCACAAACAGAGTCACTTGTTGTATCAAATGCTCATTTAGACAAGACAGATTCATTTTGGAACAAAGTGCTTTGGACTGATGAGACAAAAATGGAGTTATTTGGTCAGAACAAAAAGCGCTTTGCATGGTGGAAGAAGAACAAGAAAAACACCTGCTACCTCCTGTCAAATTTGGTGGAGGTCCCATCATGCTGTGGGGCTGTGTGGCCAGTTCAGGGACTGGGGCCCTTGTTAAAGTCGAGGGTCGGATGAATTCAACCCAATATCAACAAATTCTTCAGGATAATGTTCAAGCATCAGTCACAAAGTTGAAGTTACTTAAGAGGGGTTGGATATTCCAACAAGACAATGACCCAAAACACAGTTGGAAATCTACAAAGGCATTCATGCAAAGGGAGAAGTACAATGTTCTGGAATGGTCGTCACAGTCCTCTGACTTGAATATCATCGAAAATCTATGGGATGATTTGAAGCAGGCTGTCCATCAAATTGAACTGAACTGGAGAGATTTTGTATGAAGAATGGTCAGAAATACCTCCATCCAGAATCTAGACACTCATCACAGGCTATAGGAGGACAGCGTCTGGAGGCTCAAAGGAGCAAAAGGAGGCTCAACTAAGTATTGACGTCATATCTCTGTTGGGTGCCCACATTTATGCACCTGTCTAATTTTGTTATGATGCATATTGCGTAGTTTCTGTTAATCCAATAAACTTAATGTCACTGCTGAAATCCTACTGTTTCCATTAGGCATGTCAGACATTAAAAGGAAGTTGATACTTTGACAGCTCAGCCAATGAGAAACAAAAATCTAAAGAATTAAGAGGGTCCCAAACTTTTTCATATGACTGTATATGTCCTTAGGTCGTTCCCCATTGTTTCCAGAAAGTATTCAATGCAGTGTCTCTTGGACAGCTGGGGCACCCGCCTTCATTCGAGTGTCACAGGCGACAGCACAGGATATTTGATCAGGTGGTGGTGGTGGTGCAGAACGCCACCACAGAAGAACCAGAAAAGGAACAAGATGAGGTTCATAAAGATTGTAGTTTCATTGAAAAGTATGACAATGTTATGCATATCTATCTTATTGAGGGTAGCACTAACCTGAAACTATTAGTAAAGCATTTCAGATTTTTGGTGCGTTACAGCAGAAGGCCGCCTCACTACTTGCTGGGGAACAGACATTCCAAGATACAGGAAGAAGAGAGATTATTTAAAGCTTTGTATACCATTAGCAGTATTTTAAAGTCAGTTTTAAATGGCACGGGTAGCCAGTGTAACGACGCTAAGACTGGTGTGATGTGTTCAGGTTTTCTTTTCCTGGTTAAGATTCTTGCCGCTGCATTCTGCACTAATTGCAGTCAATTGACCAGTTTAAAGTGTGTTACAATAATCTAGTCAACTAAAAACAAAGGAGTGAACTTATTGTAAGAGTCGTTTGCTACTTATGTAAGTTACATTAAATGTTTGCCTATGTATTAGTGCATAGTCTATGGGAGGTTCATACATCTCCTACAAGTTGAATTGAATTGGTATTTTCTAACGATTTGTTGCCTGTCTGACCACAGATTAGCCTCAATTAGTGACTTGCCTTGCCGTGTGTAAGGCATGGAGGGCACACGGTTTTAAACCAGGCCTTAACGTGCCCTATAGCATGGAAATTAATGTGCTCTCTTCCTGTCCTCATCATCTTGTTCTGTCACACCTCCTCTACTGCTCCTCTGCCAATCTCTACATTGACTACCTGCTTGGAGGAGATAGAGGCGTGGATGAGGCTCAATTTTCTTCAGCTAAACAGATCCAAAACAGAAGCCATCTTAGTTGACACATCACACCATCTCCGCTCTTCTGCCATCACCAGTATCACTTTCGCTGGCCAAAACACTCCCCTTTCCACATCTGTCACCAATCTGGGTGTTAAAATGGACCCTCAACTCACCTTCGACGCCCACATCAAACACCTCTGTAAGTCTTCCTCCTACCACCTCAAGAACATCGCTAAACTCCGACCAACTCTCACCCTGGAAGATGCAGAGAAGCTCGTCCATGCCTTTGTCTCCTCCAGGTTGGATTACTGTAATGCGCTCCTCATCGGGATTCCTGGCAAGAGTATTCAGAGACTCCAGAATATTCAGCATTGCCCTGCCAGGATCCTGATGAGGGTGCGAAAGCGCATGACCATACCACCCCAATCCTGAAAACCCTTCACTGGCTCCCTGTCCCACTCAGAATTGAGTTCAAGGTCGTTCTCTTCACCCATCAGTGCATCTATGGACATGCCCTCCTTTACTTACAGGAACTCCTTACCCCTCATACCTCCTCACACATCTCTCGCTCTGTACACACTAACACTCTCCAAGTCCCTAGAACCGGTGATAGGGCTTTGTCATCTATGGCGCCCTCCCTGACTACCTGAGAGCCCCACAGTCGACTGATGTTTTTAAACGGAATCTAAAAACTCATCTTTTTAGAAAGATATTTTGTTAAAGCATACATAGATTTTCTTGTTTTATTATTTTTGTTTTTACTCTGTAGCACTTTGAGATTTCTAAAATATGAAGTGCAATATAAATAAAATGTATTATTATTATTATTATTATTATTACACCTGTCACCTGCATGTCCTCTCTCACCACATCCACAAACCTTCTCTTAGTCCTTCCTCTTCCCCTCTTCCCTGGCCGATCTATCCTTAGCATCCTTCTCTCATTATCCCCAGCATCTCTCGTCTGCACATGTCCAAAACAACACAATCTTGCCTCGAATTTGTTTTCTAACTGTCCAACCTGAGCTCTGAATTTTCACTAAATCTTTTAAAGCAAACTTTTGGACTGAGGAGATTTCTTTCGGCACGCGTCTGACCCTTGCTTGGTCCTGGCTTTTCAGCATCTTGCAGTGTTATAAGCAGTCTAAATTTTGCAATGTTCCCTAAGTGACAAAATGCAGTCCTAGTAATCTGACCCCTCTTCTCTCACTGTCAGGAATGACGGCAGTGACTAACCCATCCAAAAATAGCAAAAGGTAATCTGTACTGCAAGGCCCAAAGGCTGGGACATTGTGGAGCTCACACTGTTTAGGCATGGCAGCACACATGGTGTCACTCCCACCCCACTATCCCAGCACATTCACTGTGGCCCTTAGCGCAGTGATGTTCCTGCCATGTTGTTCAACCTTGGTGAGGCTATACTCAGATATTGTTTACAATGGTAGTGGGTTAGGGTGGGCTGCGAAATGGGTCAGGTTCGCCGCTCCAATGATCACACTTGTCAGCCCAATCTATCAATCACACTCATTACAGCTAGAAGGATCACACCCTCCAGTCCCAGTGGACCACAATGACTCTTCTTCTTCTGCTTCCAGCTGCTCCCTTTAGGGGTTGCCACAATGGATCATCTTCTTCCATATCTTTCTGTCCTCTCCATCTTGCTCTCACACCATCACCTTCATGTCCTCTCTCACCACATCCATAAACCTTCTCTTAGGCCTTCCTCTTCTCCTCTTCCCTGGCAGCTCTATCCTTAGCATCCCTCTCCCAATATACCCAGCATCTCTCCTCTGCACTTGTCCAAACCAATGCAATCTTGCCTCTCTGACTTTGTCTCCCAACCGTCCAACTTGAGCTGACCCTCTACACCAGAGGTCCCCAATCACAGTCCTGATTTTTGTTCCAACCCAGTTGCTTAATAAGAAGCCCTTATTGCTCAAGTGACACTTCTGCTTCACTTTAGTTGTCTCGCTCGTTAAGATTTTGAACCCTTATTGCTAATTTTAGTCTTAAGCAGCCGTATTCTTGGTTTTTAATGGCTCCTAATTAGTAATAACAAGCAAATGACAAAAGAAAGCAGCATTTCTCCATTTAGCTTGATACCATTTACACCTGTGTGTATTTATCATGCACTATTGGGTTTAATTAAACACTTAGAAGGAAAGTGAAGAGAAAAAAGTGAAGGACTGAGAACTACTCCTCCATTCTAGCCTTCAATCATTTGGATGATATCCTTAGAAAGGGAAGAAAATCTA
>NC_053158.1:4338155-4354313 GCF_016835505.1 Polypterus senegalus | reverse complement strand
TACCTCCACATGTTTGGCATATCAGTTTCGTTCTCTGAACCAAAAACGTTTTTTAAGAAATGTTAATTTTCTTTGAAGTTCGATTCGTTAAACGAGCATGACGCTTAGTTCTACTGGCGCATTAAACAAGTGGCCGACTCAGAACTAAGCGCCGCGACCTCAACACTTGTTCCCAGTTTGTAAGCTTTCCTTCATAAATACAGACTATCTGATTGGTTTGATTTTTGCCTGTTTCTAAATCAAATTGATTTGATTGGTGACTTTTAATGTGAGCTCTTTCTTCAATGACTTGCATTCCGCTCTGTGAAGATGAGTCATGTTTGAAATTGACATGAATTGGGTTGAGCAAAATGGCACTAAGAACACACATAAAGACCTTAGTAACCCCATATAATTTGGCAGGTTAAATAAACACGTGATTAACTGTGGAGCTGTCTTTAGGGACGCGAGTCCAAACTGATCAAAAGCAGGTAGCTGGTTTGCTGGTTTATGAAAGAAGATGGTAGGAAGTGGTGGCTCCAGGAGGATGTCATCCGCGATGGAAGGGGCCATCAATCACTTGGTCTGCAGGGGGAGAAAGAGAGAAAGGATCAGAAAACAGCGCCAACCCCTGGCTCGGTGGGTAATTACATTCACTAGAGCCCTTAAGCCACCTGCCATGCGCACGTGCGTGGTTAAAATATTTTTTAGGTATCCGTGTATTAGACGGCACATTCTTATACTTCTTTTGGGGGTTTTACAAAGCAAGGAATCAAATTTTTTAGGTCCTTTTAGTGAATCGTCGCTCACTTTTTGTGAGCTGAATTATTTTGTGTCATTTTTTTTGCCTGAATTTGTTTCTCCTAGCAACCTGAATTGTTAGGGGCGTTTTCTCGAAGGTCATGATTATGAAGCAATGGGCTTTAAAGCCGTCGTTTTTTGACCACTTCTTATGTCTGAGTTTTGCCTAACCAATTTATTCCCTAAACTTTTGTGGCGCCGACTCTTCGCTTGCTATTTTTTGACTTTGATTTCTGCCTCTCATGTCTATTCTGACGAGATGATTTCTCCATCTCTCACTTTTGACTGTTTTTTTGCCTTCACATGTCGACTTATCGCCAGTTAGTGGTCGAATAAGGCACCACGAGAAAAATGTTGGGGTGCCAACCCAGTTGCCCCATTTCATAAAGTCTCATGAAACAAAAAAAAGATGGTCACAATGTGTGCCTCAATGAAAAACGTGGCAAACAAGCGGGTTCTTTCTCTTTAATGGTTCGGGTTTTGGAGCTCCTTTCATTGGTCCAGTCGTTCCAATACTGACCACCTCCTCAAAGACGGGAGACCGGAAGAGGCAGAGTCAATTTCCCTCATCTAGATGTCTTCTGAGTACTCCCGAGGAAGAAGAAGAAGAGGAGAAGCTTAGGCGAGCGCCCCCTCTCGGCCCAGGGTGGTAACACCTGCTTCAGACGAGCCCAGAGGGTGAGCCACAGATCCGCATGTGTGACAAGGTCCTTCTCAGAAATATTTTCTCTAGTCCTGCTAGCATAACAAAAATACAGGACAAGAATCAAATTTAGGGACGTCTGGTAACCCTAGTCTTTGGGATAGCAGAAGAAGTACCCCCATATAAAGGGTGTCCCAAAATTCACACAAGAAGTAATTTTGATAGAGAGCACAGGTTTTTAATAAAATATTGTAAATTTTTAATTGATTCATAAAGTATACTGTATAGGGTTATGTATGGAATAGCATATCGGGTAAATGGCCTCCACAGCTTTGCTGGCACATACGCACTCTTTTGTCGAAATTTTCCATGACTGTTTTGCATAAATGTGGCTAAATTTCGTTGATACAGCGCTCAATTTCCTCCTTCAAGGCATGGGTGGTCGTGGGCTTGATGGCATAAACCTTAGACTTCAAAAAACCCCAAACAAAAAAGTCCAGCGGCGTTAAATCTCATGATCTGGGAGGCCAATTCTGATCGCCAAACGGGAAATTACACGACCAGGAAATGACTCATGCAGTAATTGAATTGTTTCTCAGGCTGTATGGCATGTGGCACCGTCTTGTTGAAACCACACGTCGTCCACATCCATATCTTGCAATTTAGGCACGAAAAGCTGGATTATCACGTCACGATAGCGAGCACCATTAACTGTTATTGCCTGACCAGCCGCATTTTCGAAGAAGAATGGTCCGATGATGCCTCCAGCCCAAAATCCGCACCAAACAGTGATACGTTGTGGATGCATTTGTTTCTCAGCAATCACTCGTGGATTTTCTGAACCCCAAATGCAACAATTTGAAGATCTGAAGATGATTTTGTTCGAAAAAGTTGATGAAGTTAAATCACTATTTTGTACGAAAATTGCGAACTGTAGCTGCCAAACCTTCATTATTTTTAAAATATTGCTCAACAATGAAAACGCGTTGTTCTTTCGTGTACCACTCCATTTTTAATAACGCTGAACTGTGAGCTGTCACGCTGCCTTTTTTTTTCATTGGCAACACTTTACCGTACAAATGGCGGCAAATTCAAATCTTGCGTGAATTTTGGGACACCCTATATTTGTGATTATATGACTCACAAGGATGATGATCTGATCTCTTCTAACCAGACTCTGTTTTCTTTCAGCGCCCGCTCCAGATAAAGAAGAAACGAAGTGTCCTCCTCCACCTAATCAAGAAGGTCCGACTCCTGAGGCAGAAAAAGTTGATGACCCACCAAATGATGACCAACAAGATCCATCCAAGTAAGTGGATCAAACGTCCTTTGTGATGCAATGCTGCTTCAGTGTGGGGCAGCGAGAGTCAAGAGAGAAGCATCTGCTCTCACGTGAGCCCCCCGTGGAGGGTGTATATGCGCAGTATGTGTTAAGCAGAAAAATGTGATCGAAAGTACAGATGTACGAAAAAGAGGAATTTTTTTTTTACCGTATGATACTGTAGATGGGAGAATATGGAGGTGCAAAATATAAGGGACCTTGGGAGATCTGGGACTCCAAGCCTTTAGAAACCTAAAATGTCTGAAAATCAAAAATGTTAGGAGTCTCTGAAAATACATTTCGAATTTTATGTTTACACTAGCAACATACCGGCGCTTCGCAGTGGAGAAGTAGTGTGTTAAAGAAGTTATGAAAAAGAAAAGGAAACATTTTGAAAATAATGTCACATGATTGTCAATGTAATAGTCGTAGGCTTATTTTAGTGTTGAGAGTGAATTTGATGATTGTAAAGAGTTTAATTGTAAATGTTGTGTATGAGAAATGCACATTTTTAGGATGTAAGGATCTCTTTTTAAACAGCGTTTGCAGTTCTGCCCTCGGCTGTCTGCTGAGCTTACTCTTGAGCATGCAACGTACAGTCGGCCGTGTGAGAAGCCATCTTGTTTTTCAAGTCAATGGCAACTTTTTCTAAAGTCTGGCCCTGTGACTTATTTATTATCATAGCAAGGCAGACCCTTACTGGAAATTGGAGGCATTTGAATTGGAATGGGAACTCCATTCGAGAGGGTCTCCCCTGAATTAGTTCCAGTGAAGACATTTGCCTCAATGAGGTTCTTGTGCAGAGATCTGATCTGAAGTCTGGTGCCGTTACAAAGATTTGGTTTCGTAGTAACGTAATTGGTGTGCCGACCTTCAAAAGTAGAGTATGCGCAGGCCTGCCCGGAGGATTAAGAGTGTGAAGAAACTAAATGAAAAAGGCAAGAGTCACCAGCAGGAAGACGTGAAGCAAGGCGAATAACAACAGGCTTAAATCGGTGGAGTAAAGAAGAAGGGAGCAGTAAGCACGACGAACAGCTGAGGAAAGTAAGGAAGCGAGTGAGGAGGCACATGTGCGCGGGATGTTGTTAATGTATATAAGTAGGGAGCCAATCGCGTGGTAGGTGTGTGGAAAAAGAAAGGGGGACCGGGAATGGCCCTTGTGCGTCTCTGCCATGAAATAAATCCTCTGTTAATGAAAATAAGGACTGAAACCGCCAAAAGGAGAGGTCAGTTACAAAAGTTCCTTACGGCATAATGGTGAGAACCGCCAAAAAGAAGACGTTATTTTCAAAAGTTCTTACAGGGCACGGTGCAAAATTAAATATACTTAACGTTTGTAAGTACAGTGTAAAGGATGAGCATGGGAAATTTGGCCTTCCTAATTATATTGGAAGTTGCAGAAATAGTGAGGACGGGTCTCCCTTATCTATACATACAGTTTAGGTACACCCGTCCCCCTTGGGTGTTGCAATGGGACATGAAACATACCTAACTTTTGTAAGTACACTGCAAGGAATGAGCACGCGAGATTTCAGCTTCCCACCAATATGGAAAGTGGGAGAATTAGTGATGAGCCAGTGAGGGCTTTGCCTTTTATATCTTTAGATACCTGTGCAGTTCCAATCAATCTGCATATGGATTATATAGTTTTGAGATTCAAAGAATTTAAGTTGGAGGTTTAATTTTGTGTAGATGGGCAACATTGGTCCAGGAGGGCAGCAGTGACTGTAGGTTTTCGTTCCAACCCATTTGCTTCATTTGCTTAAACTCTTGCCAATTTTAGACCTTATTTAATTTTATGGCTTGTTAGTCTGCAGTGGTAGGTTCATCAAAATCATCGAAACAATAATTTGAAGCCTAAAACAGATAATTTCTCAGTCAGACTCATCTCGGGCAGGGAGGGTGAGCTGGCATACAGGGACGAGGTGGAGCGGCTGTCAGAGTGGTGCAGAGTCAATAACCTGCTCCTCAACACCACAAAGACGAAGGAGCTTGTTATTGACTTTAGAAAAAGCAAAACTGACATCCAGCCACTCATCATTGGTGGGGGTGCCTGTGTGGAGAGAGTCCCGGTGTTCAGGTTTCTGGGCATTGAGCTGGAGGTTGACCTGACCTGGAGCACCAACACCAAGGAGCTGCTGAAGAAGGCGCAGCAGAGACTGTATTTTCTGAGAATCCTTACAAAGAATCATCTCCCCAAAAATCTGCTCCTTGCCGTTTATCACTGTCCCATCGAAAGTGTGCTCACGTACGGACTGTGTGTGTGGGACGCCAGCTGCACTTCCTCAGAAAGGAGAGCGATCCACAGAGTCGTCAGGACAGCGGAGAGAACAACTGGCTGTAAACTCACCACTCTGGAACAAATCTAAACCTCCTGACGCCGCAAAAAGCAATTGACATTTCACAGGATTCATCACATCCTCGTCATTGACTCTTCCAGCTTTTGCCATCGGGCAAGAAATACGGGGCAATAAAAACCAGGAGAAACCGCCTTAAAAACAACTTTTATCAAAAGCAATCATGGCCCTGAACTCAAATAAAACTGCTCCATATCATTCTCCCAGTCTGCAATATAAACCTTAAGTTAACCAGTGCAATTTGTATATTTTGTAAAGTACTTTTATTAATATTCGGTTTGTTATTATTTTCTCTCTTCTTGTCATTTTAACTCTTATACCTCACATAAGTCGACTGCTCCTTCAATTTCGTTGTTCCTTTGTAAAAGTGACAATGACAATAAAGATCTACAGTATCTATCTATCATTATATAGTGCCTGTCATAACTATCTACTGTATCTATTATATAGTGCCTTTCATATCTATCTATCTATCTATCTATCTATCTATCTATCTATCTATCTATCTATCTATTATATAGTGCCTTTCATATCTATCTATCTATCTATCTATCTATCTATCTATCTATCTATCTATCTATCTATCTATCTATCATATAGTGCCTTTCATCTATCTATCTATCTATCTATCTATCTATCTATCTATCTATCTATCTATCTATCTATAGTAATTGCCATATCTATCTATCTATCTATCTATCTATCTATCTATCTATCTATCTATCGTTCTATCGTTCTATTATATAGTGCCTTTCATATCTATCTTTCTATCTATTATATAGTGCCTTTCACTTCTATCTATCTATCATCTATTATATAGTGCCTTTCACTTCTATCTATCTATCATATAGTGCCTTCACTTCTATCTATCTATCTATCTATCTATCTATCACTACATTTGGTTTGTCTAAGTTACAAATAGACATACAAAATATTTATCAACTTGTATGCAAAATTTCACATCACAACAGTTGTGTTTTACGATTTTGTTCTGTTTGGCTTTGAAATTAACATGCAAATACTTTTTAAACTTACACTTTTACTGTAAAACTCCACTAAAAACAATATTTGGAATTAAATTTTTGTCAATATCGCATTGAATTTTGATTCCGTGTTTAGACTTTCATCGTGACAACGCCACGTGTAACTGCCTGTGAGTGAATTTTGTTTCTTTCTCTCTAATAAATAAAACGACTTTTTCAAATGTTTCTCCCTGTGATTTAATTGTCTTTGCAAAAGATATTCTAATGGGAAACTGTAAACGTTTTAATACGAATGGCATATCAAGATCTCCTTTGGTGTCTAATGTCATTAGTGAAGATGGACTACATTACCTTTCTTGGATACGTCCTTCTTTCTACAGTAATTCGGGTGGTGGAAGACCGGACGGTGTTAATGGTTGTCGATATTCTTCATGATATTGTAAGTTGATGTTTTCATCTTCCGCACCAACACCACCAACTGTTTCAGCAGAGTCTATTGATACGCATTTACCTAATTTGCTGTGTAACCGATCCACATTTTTGGCATTAATTTGTTTGACTTCATCGTTTCTCGGTGCAAGGATTGCCCGTGTACTCTTTTTTTCTGTTGATAACTCTTCGTGATGAAATTCTTCAATAAGATTTGGACATAATAAGTCTTCTTTAATTGGGAACTTAAAGTGAGAAAAACGTTTATAAGAGCTGAGAGAGCCAAAGCATTCACGCCAATGGGAGATGTGAGATGGCCATGGACGTGGTTGAAAATGGCTGAGAGGAAGACAGGACTTGAAAAAAATCTCATGGCCAAAGTCTCATCTTATCTCAGGATTTTTTTAAATAATAGAGAGATATGTTGTATCTTATTGTATTGAGGATGACTTGTGTTCTGTTCTGTGTATTGTGTTGTATTTAGCCCCCTTCTTTTTTTTTTTTTGACACCCACTGCACGCCCAGCCTATCTGGAAAGGGTCTTTCTATGAATTGCTTTTTCCGAGATTTCTTCCAATTGTTTTCCCTACACGGGTTTTTTTCCGTGTCTTCTTAGAGAGTCAAGGCTGGGGCTGTCAAGTGGCAGGGCCCTCCTTGTGTGATTTTGGGCTATACAAGAAATAAATGGTATTGTTTGATGTAAGAGAACAGACAATCAGTTATTTGCTAACCCCCTTAGTCCTGAACAGGGTCGCAGGGGTCTGCTGGAGTCTATCCCAGCTAACATGAGGTGCAAGGCAGGGAACAAACCCTGGAGAGGATGCCAGTCCATCGCAGGGCACACACACACACACATTCACTCGCCAGGGCCAATTCAGGATTCCCAATCCACCCAACCTGTATGTCTTTGGACTGTGGGAGGAAACCAGAGCCGGAGTAAACCCACACACGAACCGTGGAGAATTTGCAGACTCCACACAGGGAGGACATGGGACATGAACCCTAGTTTCCTTGCTGTGAGACAGCTGCGCTACCACTGTGTCATTGTGCCACCCTGAGAGCAGACAGACCATGATAAAGAGTTGGGGCATCACCCTGGTGACCTCATATAATTAAAATACAACCTCACAAAAGAAAGCAAGCAATGATTTCGGAAATGTCTTTCCAGACGCAAGTTCTAAAATGAACTGTTTCAAGATGGTGGATCTTCTGGTCTTAATGCCTTCCAACAGGAAGAGGCGGGTCTGGTCGGATGGACACCAGAAGTGACATCAGAGGTGTTACAGCTGTCAAACTTCCAGTCTGCAGAGGGATTAAGAGAAGAGGCTTTAGGACACAGCACCAACCCCTGGAGCAGTGGGGTATTACAATCACCAGAGCCCTTAAGCTGTCCCCTCTGTGCCCACGCATGACAGTATACATTGTCCTTGGGTATCTTGAAAGGTGCTTTTAAATAAAAATGTATTATCTTTATAAACCTACTGCCTCACAGTAACAAGACTAGAGTTCACGTCCCGGGCAGGGCCAGATTAAGACGAAATTGGGCCTGATGCTGCAGAGCAAAAAAGGCCTATTTCTTCTCGGCATTGGCGCCTGTGCATTCGACACTCGCCATACCGGCGCACTCAGACCGACCAAGGAGACTTAATTGCTTGTGACGCAACCCGCCAGCCTTTACTGAACATGAATACTAATAACGACGTAGTATCGTAACAACTCGAGATTAACATCAGACTGTGTAACATGTAAGTGCACTTAATGCAGAAAACCTAACAATGAAATACACAAAAAAATTTGCAATTCTCTTATGAAACAGAGTAAGAAAAAATGAATTTGCAGAGACATTGAGTTAAAGTGACTCAGTTCAGGCTCTTGAGGGGAAAAATTTGTCCACGATTTAAATTTCATGATAGACCAGAATCCTGTCGAGGATTTTAAAAATTCTAAACATCCATGTTGGGCCCGCAGGCCGGCTTTTAGTTTTACCTTCACAGATAATCATTTAAATAGCCATCGAGTTTTACTGTACAACTAATTTTCGAGGTGAAAAATTTACTACGTGGCCCATACCGAAGAATAATAAAGTGGCAAGAATCCCCAAGATATTGCAAAAAACGCAGCTAACTTACCAAGTAAACTGTTTGATAGAATTAACTTGAAATCTTCGGTTAACAATAAACACAACGACATTATAGTTACGTCACCGCGCAGAGAACAATTTTAACTGTATAATAAGTAACGCTGTGTCTAGGCGTCCGAAAGTCTGACTCCACATTTCATTCTAAGAATTTATTTTGAGGTTAATATAGCAAAGGAAAACTGTTCAGCTTCCGGAAAAGTCTTATCTGTTTTCATCTGGGCCTATTTCAGGAATGGGCCTAATGCTGCAGCATCAATAGCACCCACCTTAATCCGGGCCTGATCCCGGGACCTCCTCTTGTGGTCCAAAGGTATGCAGGTAATATAGATGTTAAGTTGGTCCTAGTGTGTGTGTGTATGTGTGTGATTGCGTTCACCCAGCAATGGTCTGGCACCCTGTCCAAGGATTGGTCCTGCCTGTGCCATCTTCTTGCTAGGATAAGCCCCAGCTGCTCCTTCACCCTACAAAAGATTAAGCAGGCTCAGAAAGTGGTATGGTATGGTAATCCACAGAACACAATTATTTTTATTATTATTATTAATAAAAGTTTGTTTGCTCTTATTATGCCATACACTGAGGGGATATTCAAAGTGACAGAAAGATGTAATGCATGGGGACAAGTACCTGCTGTGGTCTATACGGTTTGTGTGCGTCTGTCTGTCTCTTCTGCCGCTGCGCTTATTACAAAGTTGTGCTGCTGAGCTCCCGAATTACAGTCCAGCAGTTTATCTTTCTATTTTCTTTCAGTGTCAAGTCTCTTGTTCGGTTTCTTTTGCTTTTTGCAATTAGTTTACGTATTTGTGTAACACAGGATGAGGAAAGGGGGACACGGCAACCGCGGACATTTTAAAATGCATGGACCGGAGGTACCGGGTGTTGGGCTTTGAGGAAGAAACCCCGAGGCTCTGAATTTCCCCTTGACATTAGTAAAGTTTATCTAATTGAATTGCCAGCTTTTTTAGCGAGTTCTCCCCAGACTTGTGTTCTCGTTTCGAGAATCACGTCAGGCCCTACGAGACTATGATAAACCCAACAGGCAACCTTTTTGGATGGGAGAGGAAATGCACACCTGAGCTGAGCTGGGCTTTGACCACAAGTCCCCTGAGCTGTAGGCTCACTGGTGTGCCGTCACTAAAAAGCCGTTTTTAATTTGCTGTTTATGGATTATAGAAACTGACCAATAACAGATTAGACCTTCACAGGTAACTGAGGATTTGTGGAGCTTTACGTGACCTCCATTATTTCATGCGTTTGCTTTCTTCTGTATTTGCATGTTTGTTTTGAACGCGTCTGATGTGTGTGTCTTAAGTGAGATCGCACTCAGCCTCCTCGTTCTGAAAGAGGATTATGGGATTTGCAGCTCTTCTGACTAAGAGGATAGGAGAGGCTCTGGTGGCCAAATCATGGACAGCATTTAGAAGAGAATTAGCATCTGCTTGGGTTTCAGATAAAACTTTTAAAAACCCCACTGAGCCTCTGACATCCAGGTGCACTGTGGGCTTTCATGTCAGCTTGAAGTGCAAAGGTGTCAAAGAGAGTAGAAAATCCCGAATTACTGTGACACCACACACAGAGCTGGGGGTCCGGCTCATATGGCTCGAAGAAGTTTAGGGTTTGCTGGTGCACTCCTGCTCACCAATGCCTCCTTGTTCTGCTTGTCTCTTCTCTTCTAGGCAAAAGGACAGGCCCGGTCGACCTGTCATTAACGCAATTGCAGATGCTCACCTTATCGAGATTGCAAGACGCTTCAAAGAAAGGACTCAACTATACAAGGAGAAGGTAGCGGACAAATACGCAACGTCTCCGGAGCCCAGCCCTCCACCTTGTGAGTACAGCTGAAGACCCAGAGGTGCGAATAGGAAGCTGAGGAGGTCAGGAGTCACAGCCGCCATGGGCTTTGAAGAAGGAGCTCGGCTGATGTGCTCCAGTGCTCCTCGGAACGCTTTAAAGCTTTAGAAATGGTTGGATCCCCTTGCCTTGATCTGTGCCTCCCCACACGATCCACACGGGGTCTACAGGGAGTTTCTTGGACTTCATGGATTGGTTTGTATCCTGAAATGCAGGTTGAATTGTAGGACCCTCTCTACAGAGGGACACGTGGGCCTTGCTAAGTGATGTCCAATCGATTCAGTTTGCCACAGGTGGACTCCAATCCAGTTCTAGAAAAATCTCAAGGAGAATTAAAGCAAAAATGGGATGGACCTGAGGAGACTCTGGAGTGTCACAGCCAAGGGTTCTGAATACTTCTAGGAATGAGAGATTTCAGTTTTGATTAAAAAAATGTAGACCTTTCTGTTTTCACTTTTGTCGTTATGGGTTACTTGAGTGGAGATTGTGTGTAAATGTAGACATTTAAAAATTAAATCCACAACAGTAAAAAGTGTGCAAAAAGTGAAAGGGTCAGAATTATAGATAGATAGATAGATAGATAGATAGATAGATAGATAGATAGATAGATAGATAGATAGATAGATAGGAAAGGCACTGTATAATCGATAGATAGATAGATAGATAGATAGATAGATAGATAGATAGATAGATAGATAGATAGATAGATAGATAGATAGATAGATAGATAGATAGATAAGAAAGGCACTATATGATAGATAGATAGATAGATAGATAGATAGATAGATAGATAGATAGATAGATAGATAGATAGATAGATAGATAGATAGATAGATAGATAGATAGATAGATAGATAGATAGATAGATAGATAGATAGATAGATAGATAGGAAAGGCACTATATAACAGATAGATAGACTGAAAGGCACTATATAATATAGATAGATAGATAGATAGGAAAGGCACTATATAATATAGATAGATAGATAGATAGATAGGAAAGGCACTATATAACAGAGAGATAGATAGAGAAGGCACTATGTGATAGATGGATGGATTCAGTGATTTTCTTTCTTTTTGAACTTGATTTCAATTTACTTTCATCAGCACCAACATGCTTTTTAGGAGCATTTGATGAAATTTCTACTTCTTTTCCTCACAGCATTGTTAATTTATTTTTTTTAGCTCCAGAGAAAAAGAAAGAAGAGACAAAAAAGGAAGAGAAAAAGGAGGAAAAGAAAGAAGAAGAAGTCAAGGTGGAAGAGGCAAAGCCACCAGAGGAGCATTACTGTGACATGATGTGTTGCAAGTTTAAGACTCGGCATGTTAAGGAGAAGCTAAAGCTGCTTCAAGTCCCCAAATCTGTTGACGCCTATACCGGTAGGAGTCCGCGTGGGAGTCGAGTGCCTGGTTTAGCCTCCTCACATTTGGGGGGTTTTCTTTTCTGTTTGGTGTGTCCTCTTTGGTGATTGTAATGCGTGAGTGCCAATACTAGTGGCATAGATATACATTTTGCAAATGTGGGCTCTGTGTCTTTAAACAGGTTTGCACGGATGTGGAGCGACTTGAGGGAATTGCGGCGTGTGGCTGTAGGCAGCTGTCTTTTGCCTTCTGTCCTTTTCCCTGTGTAAATAGCAGCCTTTTACTAACGCCACTGGAGTAGATAGACAGCGATAAGATTAGATTAGATTTAGAGGTCTTTATTGTCACATACACTGGAAGACCAAAATTCTTGTGCTACAGTCGTGGTGATCTATAAATAAATAGAGCGAATAACTAACAGTAACAGAAAGTGACTAAATGAATAAATACATAAACAGCATGAATAAGTAAATAAGAGTCTTTAAAAATGTAACGCCCAGTACAGTGACACCTAAACCAGCAGGTGGGTACAGCACACAGAGCAGGGCAGATAGGGTCAGGTTACTGGGAGGTTATGGCCCAGGGAACAAGCTGCACCTAAAGCTGGTGGAGCAAGGGGTAGCTCACTCTATAATATATACATTGTGGCCACCAGGGGGTGCCCCAGAGCCCCAGACAGAACTCAGCTAAACACGATTTTAGGCGTAATAAAAAGTTAGTTTAATGTTCATTGATTTATTTACAGGGTTCAAACAGTCCAGCAGCCTCATAATAACATACAGTCGGTCACCTTCCGTCTCCTTCCACCATCATCACCACCACTCCTCCTCCACGAGTGTCGTCTGCTGCCTCCTGACTTTGACTCCCAGATGTAGAGGAGGCGACTTCTTTTTTCCAAACCCAGGAGTACATCCAGTGCTACAGAACTTCTGGGCCAGGCAGAAGCCCCCTTAAAGTAGCAGTAGTGTTTACATGCAGCTCCCCCTGGCAGCACCCAAGTACCCCAACAGGGCTGCCCATCAGGAACACAGCTCCCAATCATGCCCTGCGGGTGTACCAGGGGTGGCTGTTCAATGGATGACCCTGCCCTGTTACCTCCAGAGGTTAGGCGAAAAGACAGTTACCCCTCGGAGATGAATAGAGTGTACCAAATACCACAAAAGTACAAATGGGAATTCCATCAGGGGGATGCTGCCACCCTGTGTGCAGGGGAAGTGTGGGGTCCTGGAAAGCGGGATTCCTCTGTTCATCCATTATGGCCTCCCAGCTGGTAAAGATGCCAGAAACCAACGCATTAATCCACAACTTTCCATTATGGAATCCTATCCAGGCAAGGAATCACCATCCATCTCCGTCGGGACAACACATATACCAAACGTATATATAAAAGTACATAGACTCCCAAAACATTTTTCACATTTTATTGTTTTCAGAGCTGGTCTACAGCCGGGCTACTCAACATGCGGCCCCCTAATGCATTTTCTGTGGCCCCCAGGAAGTAAGAATTAAAGTCTATTAATCATTTTCAGAATTTAAATTCCTATTCAAAACCAGAACATTCCATTTTCTCTCAGAAGGGGGCGCACTTGTGTTTCATACGTTTGTTCAGTTCATGCGAAGTTTCTTTCTGTATCACAACGCGGTAGAACTACTGGTGAAAATGACAAGAAAATGGCAGAACGTAAAATTTCAAACGGGCGTAGAACATTTAAGAAAGCATGGGAAGAAGAATTCGCATTCACTGAAATAAACAATAAACCTCTGTGTCTGCTTTGTCAGAGAAGTATAGCGGCACCAAAACGTGCAAATATCCAGCGTCACCGCGAAAAGCTGTCATGCTGACTTTAGAACATGATATCCCACTCAGACCCATTTAAGAAAGGATAAAATCCGCTCACTTGTAGGCGGCCTACATGACCAGCAAAATTTACTACGATCAAAGTAAAAAGAGAGTGATTCCATTACAGAAGCCTCCTATAAAATAGTGTGGAACATCTTAAAGAGCCGCAGACCTTTTACTGAAGGTGAGCTTATTTAAAAATGTTTCTTGGAGTCTCTTTTCGCTGATTTTAAAAATACGATACAATACAATAGCATTTATTTTTGTTAGCCCAAAATCACACAAGGAGTGCCTCAATGGGCTTTAGCAGGCCTTGCCTCTTGACGGCCCCAACCTTGACTCTCTAAGAAGTCAAAGAAAAACTCCCAAAAGAAAATGGAAGAAACCTTGAGAAAGGCAGTTCAGAGAGAGACCCCTTTCCAGGTAGATTGGGCGTGCAGTGGGTGTCAAAGGTAGGGGGGTCAATACAACACAACACACAGAACAGAACACAAGTAAACCTCAATACAGTATAGAAATACAAATATTACAAACACGCAGCAGAATTTAACAGTAGATGATATCCCATAATACGATTTGGATTTGTTCAGAGTCCTGGAGACCTCAGCCATCAACCTGCCTCCCCCTATTGGCCATTCCACAGCTGAGTCAGTGCTGGGCCAGCCAATCCAATTAAAGGACCTCTTTTTCCCATGATTCCTGTGGTCCTCCATCAGGGATGACTTTATCTTATGCAAGCAAAATAACTTGGCAGTGACATCAAGTGCCACATTTGAGTACCAAGAAGAGAAACAGAATAGTTGAGGGTCAGTAACAAATTCTAACTCTCATGTTACTTATGTTTTAGTGCTAATGACTGACAACAGAGATGCAGTATGTACAGTTAAACAGCAGCTCTAGTCAGGGTGTGCTAAACTGAAATCGTGAGTCTTCAGCTGGGATTTGAAAGCTGAGACCGAAGGGGCATCTCTTATAATAGCAGGCAGACCACTCCACTGTTTAGGGGCCCTGTAACTAAAAGCTCGACCTCCCACTGCTATTTTATTAATCCTTGGAATCCTAAGCATACCGACATCTTGAGATCTTAATGTGCGCTCAGGTTTGTAAGCCATGATAAGTTCAGACAAGTAAGCTGGACCTCGGCCATTTAATGCTTTATATGTTAAAAGGAGGATTTTGAAATCTGCCCTAAACTTAACCGGGCGCCAGTGTAAGGATTTACGAACTGGAGTTATGTGTTTGTATTTTCTAGTTCTTGTAATAATTCTTGCAGCAGCATTTTGGATTAACTGGAGGCTGAATAAAGAACAGTTTGAACATCCAGTGAACACCGCATTGCAGTAGTCAATCCTAATAGAGATAAATGCAGGAATAAATTTCTTAGAATCCTGTTTATTTAGAAAGGACCTTCATTTCCCAACATTTTTAAGATGGAAGAAACCTGATTTGGAGAACTTTGTAATGTGCACTTTAAATGACCTGCTAGAGTCATTAAAATATAAATAGGGAGTAATTCTCTCTGCATTTCTTTTTCTTCTCCATCCATCTCTATTGCCCTTTAAACTCATCAGATTATGTATTTTTACAAGCTTTAAGTTTTACTCCGTTGGCCATGCTGTGTTTCTCAAGGGTGCGGTTCGATTTGTTTTCAATCCTATTTTTGATCTATTTGTATGGAATGATTACAATAAAATTAATAAAATTTTATATATATATATATATATATATATATATATATATATATATATATAAATAAATAAAGACGATATGATTGGTCTCGTCCGATGCGAGAGATGGACGTCTGAAGTGGAGCTCCGCTAGCAGTGGTGCTATTTTTCATATTATTTGCTTATTATTCTGAGATATCCTGTATTTATTCAACCCGAGAGGGACGCTACAGTATATATGTAAACACATATAAACATGGCCAACAAGAAGGGGGGTCCGAAAGAATCGAAGACTAAAGCTACATCCAAGCTGCGATCAGCAAGCCCTAGTTCGAGATACACGGCCTCTCAGAGACAGACCTGGATCAGATGGGCAGTACAGACTCCTCGGGACCACGGTCCGCTACATCGTCCGGCTGAGAGCGAAAAGGGGAGCTGGTGCGATCGTGGAGTGCAGATGTGGATAGCTCGCCGATTGGAGAAGATCACATGAAACTGGAAAGGGCTTTGAAGTCCGCGGCTTCACTACGCAATTACGGCGAGGCGCAAAGGGACACCGGATTCAGCAGAGTCTGCTGCTTCATCCTACGTACAAGAAGGCACATTTGAGGTATCTGAACTGAAAGTGTTGCTCGCTGAGCTCACGCAAGATATAAAGAAAAGCGAGAAGGCTAATGAGAAAGCAACGGCAAAGGCACTTGAGAGACTGAAACAGGAATTAAAACAGGAGATGAAACAGGCCAATGAATGTCTGCGACAGGAAATCCAACAGGCAAATGAAAGGCTGC